>NW_016159881.1:0-4986 GCF_001687245.7 Rhagoletis zephyria | reverse complement strand
GTTCCTAGTCAGAAGTTACAGGATTTAGTCCGGAGTTTTTTTTCCTGTAAGTTCATGAAAAGTGTCAAACGATCAGCTGATTTACATGTGCAAACAAAAACAGAAAGCGGTGAAAGCAAAGAACCTTATGTTTGTTAAAAAATGGAAGTAAACAACGAAATATTTGAATATGTATAGATTTTAATAATTATTTAGTGATATTTCAGCCAAATCAGTGTAGTACCGAATGACATGTAAACAAACCGTCTGACGTTTTTACAGGAAATAGTGCTTTTTGCGTTCCTATGCACTTCTGCATCTGTTCTCCTTTTACTCTCATTTGAGAGCGTAAAATTGTAGTTTGACAGTTCCACAGGTTTTAGTCCGAAGTTCAAAGGAACAGACTACCTGTCAACCGGACTGCTATTGGAACAGACTAGATGTTGAGACTGCATGAAATTAATTAAAATTGTTTAAAACTAATGTCTAGCCGCTGAACTATAAGAAAACAAACGCAAAATCATACATTTTTCACATTTTTCTAACACTTCGCTACAGTATCAAAAGAGAAATCTATTCGACTGAAAATTCGATACTCAACGAAAATTTCGAAACGGTTTATATAATATGAATTACACATTCGATCTTCGATAACCAGTAAAGATCGAAAATCGAATGCAACTCATAATAAGGGCCTATACGTACATACATACGTACCTATTTAAATGCCACATGAACTGAAATTTTCAACTTCAAACTCCTCAGCGTCCTCAATTTTAGACTATGTTCAAACAGGCCTATGAACTAATAGTCCTGACAGACATATGGTTTATATACGATACTAGCATTGTATACTACATGTCTGTCGTTGTAAACCACATTTATACCATCGTACAAAGTGGTTTAACCGTGGAAACAATGCCGGCGAACGGCGAACTCACCACAGCAAAATTACCGCTGTCAAAATTAGAACACCCGCAGGCATATGAAATTGAACACAGCCAAAGCGAAACGCGAAGTTCGCTCGGCAGCGTTTCGTGGCGATAGATTTATTTCGATCGCTCTGCTGGGCGATGGCGGCAGTACATGCCAAAGGTGGCCGTATGTTTTTTTACTTTCAAAGATTTAGAAGAAAACAGCATGTAACACGAATTATTTTTGATGGTTGAAAAATACAGTGATCGATTCGTTAAATCTGGCTTAAAATAAAATAATTTATAATAATTCCCCCTTGCCTTATATTTATATTAGTTATCATTTCATCATTTCTAAATATGATTTCGTTTTTCAAAATATGGTCACTTAACTTATAAGTGCGACGAAATGGTATCAGCTGTTTTCGCTACCGCTCTAATTCTGTTAACTTGGCGAAACAGCAGGGCGAACGGTGAACGACGGCATCGCCCAATTCGGCGAACTTCGCCGTTCGTCGGGTATTGTGTTTCAAGCATAAAGCTGGTTCTTATACTACGAAAATGAACGTGGTATGAAGCGAGTATACCATGAAACCCAGCCAGAGAGTCACAAAAATTTCACCAAAAATTTGTGGTGAAAACAAACAGAGACAGTCAACTGATGTCATTTACATATGTAACAGTGTTGCCACACATGGGCTTCTACTACCAAAACTGGTAGGCTATTTCCATTTGGTAGGTTGGTAGGCTAGATTGGATTTTGGTAGGTTTCGGGACAATGAGTAATAATTATTTGGGAAAAATAGAAAATATGTGCGTATGATTCGTATGTACGTGTACCCTTATTATTGCCAATGTACAACATGAACATCCATATATACTTTATGGCGTACTTGGACCAAGATTCCAGAAAAGTCTGCCAATGGGCTCCTACCCAGCCATATTCCAGGGGCAAGTCTTTGCAATCGAAGTCTGTGTTCGCGAATGTCTTCGTAGAAGGACAAATGGGGCCAGCATAAATATTGTGTCGGATAAATAGGCAGTGTTAAAGGCCTTAGACTCTTTTAATACTGCATCAAGGCTTGTGAAATCTTGAACCACCTGGCAGCCCACAATAGCGTAACGCTGAGGTGGGTTCCGGGACATGAAGGGTTTAAAGCCAATGAAAAGTCAGACTATCTCGCAAAGCGTGGAACCGAAATGCGCTTGCATGGTCCCGAGTCATTCTGAGGTACACCTAAAAAATACACTTCATTTTTGCGCTCTTCAAAAAAAAATAGAAAGTAATTATCTTTTCCTCCATATTTTTCTTTTTTGACTAGAGATGTGAGGCAGCTTACTGAATACCAGGGTAATAGACCTGACAGACATATGGTTTGTATACCGTGGTATGCATACTATGAATTTTGGTACTATTTCGATGTGACAGACATTTACCCTGGTATTCAGTAAGCTGCTCACGTTTTAGTCTCAAAAAGAAAGATATGGAGGAAAAGATGATTGCTTTCTATTTTATTTAAAAGAACGCGAAAATGAAGCGAGGAAATATTTGCTTAACAACAGTATCATTATGAAATTTATGAAATAACCCTAAGTACTTTAATATCATAAAAGTTTAATGAAAAAAATGTTTTGTTTTTAAAGCATTCAAATCTTCAGATTATTTACAAAAGAGTTAAGAAAAACAAATCATTAAACAAATCACGTGCCCGAGGAGTCGAACTCGGATCTCTCGAGTGGAACTCTCGCGCTCTGTTCACTCAGGCATTGCGACCGTTAGAGCAGCGCGTGCAAAATGGCATACATACATACATGCTATCAGTTGTGATAAAGAAACAAAACATCGCTGTACGTACTAAATGTCTGTCATATCGAAATAGTATCAAAATCCATTGTATCCATACCATCGTGTACGAACCAGAGCTGTGTAAGTGTGAAATCATTTTAAATTTTAAATCAACAATTTTTGAAGTGAAACTTCTTAGGCGGCGGTATCGCAAAAATGGAGAGTGAAATTTTTGAAAATGAAAACGTTACATGAGTGAGAAGGAAGATATAGGTAGTATAGGGAAGGGAAAAAATAAATAAAGCGACGCATGACGGGTACGAGTACCTACATATGTATGTTTGAATGCACGTCTGTATGTATACATATATATATGTATATGTATACATATGTATATATGTATGTATGAGCAATATATACCCTGTGGGGAAAATCTCTTGTTCTGAACTGATGCGCTTCTAGTACATTTAGACCCAGTACTGGTTCGCGATAAATCTCTTTTGCATGCAAGCAACTAGCGAATTTAACATGGCGATGGCCTAGGAAGTGCCAATTGCCCCCCGCTGCATCCCTTTTTCGATAGTTCCGAACTAGTCCTAAATTCTATAGTTCCGAACCAGTTCTAAAATCGACAGACGAAAGAAAAAAGTATCATGATTTTTCAATCTTTTTGGTTCTTCCGTGTGTGCGATTTTAAGTTTTTTTGTAAGGAATGTGTTTTCAATTTGAAATTAAATTTGTTTGAATGATTGAAAGAAATGTACGTTTACATACCTTTAGCTGTAGCTGAGTTTGCAGAGGTGCTCGTTGTTATTTCTTAGATTCCAGACGGTCGCAAGATGTTGAAATGTTAACACAAACTTTAGTTTTGTATTACCGAGCTATGAAAAAGCATCTGCGAAGCGCAGAATAGAAGCGTATTTGAACGAAAAAGCCGCCGAATACATATCTATGTAAAGTAAACAAGCTCCCCGCTGCATCCCTTATTCGATAGTTCCGAACCATTTCTAAATTCGTCACTTTAGATATCGATTTCTAGTGAACAAATCTGAAAAAAATTTGTATTTTAAAAGTACCACTTTTCGCCGATTTCGGACTGGTTGAGATCTAGTTCATATCGGTCTAGTTCCTTTTTGGCGATAAAGACCTAGAACGGAACTAGAAATTTGATTCAGGGTATATAAATGATGCAAGCGTGCTTCGCGAAACTAAATCCATTCGTACATATGTACATATGTTTGTATGGATATATTTATGATGAAGCAAACGGGCTTCGTTGATGTACTGATGGGCATATGTATGTACTTATGGACAGCAATGTTTTCATGTATGTACATATGTTTGTGTATGTACATATGTTTGTGTACATGTATATATGCACATATATACAAACGAAAACAAATCTAATAAGCTGCTCGTTGATATAAATGCGACCTGTACTGATTGTCAAAACCTATGTGTTTGTTGTACATTTGTTCATGTTTGTCATTGAGCGTGTAATTTTCTAGAGTAGTTTTGTGCTCTCGTGAATTGGACTACGCATACATGTGATACTTATGCTTTTCATTTATAAGGTAATTTTATATTTTTATACTCTTGCTACCACATGAATATATAAATTCGTGATAAGAATATATGAATTCGCCTTGGAAGATAGAAAGCGAGTAAGAATAAATGCCGAACAAAGGAATTTTTCTTCTTTAGTGCCTTGGTAATGGCGAATTCGTAAGGATCTATTGATTGCATTATAAATATTTTCATTTATTTGTTAAACATACAATTACAGTGCAACCCGCTTAAGTACCCCCCGGTTAAGTACCTAACCCGCTTAGGGTTGCCAGATTTTTTATGCGCGAAATCAGTACATTAGACTTTTTCATGCTAAAAAAATCAGTACTTTTCAGTACATTTTTATTCAAAGCAAAATAATGAATATAAGTAACAGAAAATAATTTAAAACGCCCGAGTTCTTGTTTTTAACAATATTTTGGTACATAAATAAAATATAGTTCATAAAAAATAAAAGTGTTATTCATTCTAACATGAGCGTACACATCATTATACACAGGAGCATATAAATTATTTTATATTTGTTATTAGTTATTGTTATTTTTGGCCTTATAACAATTATATTCAACAATTTTTATTGAGCTCGAGGCCGTTTTTTAATGAAAATTTATTGTGGAAAAGCAACAATAATTTGAAAAAATGGTAGAGGTGATAGCTATTTCGGNAGTGCAACCCGCTTAAGTACCCCCCGGTTAAGTACCTAACCCGCTTAGGGTTGCCAGATTTTTTATGCGCGAA
>NW_016159880.1:31052-74895 GCF_001687245.7 Rhagoletis zephyria | reverse complement strand
TCGGCTCCGCCCGAACTTAGACTTTCTTACTTGTTTTATTTAATTTTATATTTGCGTTATGCAGGAGTGGTTGGTGTTCATAAACTTAGTCTCCGGCGAATGGTTTTTAAATTGAAGTCTCCTCCACAAATGAACTGTTTTCCAAGAGTTGTTATGAAGTTCGGAGAGTTTGCTTTAGTGTTAATAAATCTTGGAGGGCAATAAATAGTGGAGGTTGTGAAGGGGTCATACAGGTCTTCAATTTGAATTGTAGTTGCTTGCACATTTCCATAATAATATTCATTAAGTTCGATGCGCTTGATTTCTTTCGTTATAATCATAGATTTTTCTTCATGTGCCTTGTTTCAAAGTGGTTGGCGTTGAAAATATTGTATCCCAGAATTTTCGCAAAGCTTTCTTCCGTAAAATGCGTTTCAAATATAAGTAAGATGTCTATAGAGAATTTCTTTATGAATATTTTGACATCGGCGTTTAGATCTCGATAGACCTACCTTTACTTCGTGGTCACAGCAAATATCTTCCAATGAGTCTAACGGCGAGCTAGTTTGCGAGGACACCCTGAAACTCGATCAGTACACAGATGTTAGATATCCATTGTCTTTAGAAAGTAAGCCTTAAATGTCGTGCTACTTTACGCTGCCGAAAGCAAAACTCTCTTTGACCGAGTAAGATCTAAATAGATCGTATACTCTGCCCAGAATTAAAGTTGTTTTTGCTGAGCGCTTTTTATTGTTTCCAACGACAGACAACTAGACATCGATCACACTGGTTGCTTCAGAAGTTGTAGAGCTGATATGTGAAAGGATAGTTTTTTTACTGGCCTTTCGAAATCCTGTCAAGGTTTGTTCTGCCCTAGGTCTGAAAGATATTAAAACATCCGCCCATTGCAATGGAAACTACATTGCCGGACTCATAAACACCTGCACCTGTTTTGTCCGCCTTCTGCCTATCAATGTAAATATCTGGAGTCAAAGTGAGAACGTACATTTGTCCAGACCCCTCGGTCTGGGATTTCGAGCTGAAATTTCCCAAAAAGACTTTTAAACACTCTTAAATAGTACCGCCAAATACTTTCGTAGCTGCTGCTGCTTCAACAAAAATATGAACTGCAGTCCATCCCAGAAATGGCTCTGGGGTCGAGGCGGAAAACACTCTCATTGATCCTGTTAGTTACTGTAAAGTCCAGTTTTTCAGTTTATTATAACCTGATAAGACAATTTTTGTAGTATTTTTGCCCACCAAACTGTGAGCAAAATGTCGCCAGCATAAGCTATTATCAGACAGACGGTACTCCGTAGTTTCGGAACTACTGCGTTCACAGTAAAATTCCAAATAAATAGAGATGTGGAAATTCCTCCTTCTTCGAGATCAAAATACTTTTCTCAAGGAACAGTTCCACGAATGGAATCAGTGGTGACCAATAGAAAGATACCTAAAATAAACTCGTGGAATTGGGACCCAAGCCACTGCATCAAGACATCTAAAAAACTTTGTCTGTACGGAAATCATTATACTTACTAGTAGTTACCATTAATGTCCACCTAAAGATTGAAAGAAGTGTGACTTGTTTCTAAATAAGAAGTATATGATATTATTAGCGCAACTGCTTCCAATTCGTTTGAGATTATGTAGGACTTGTCCATGAATGCCAAGGCGTTTCAGCATTCACCATAAACTCAGACACACCTACTTTCTACCATTTTGTGTTCATATGAGCAAGTTTTTTATTCCAAAAAAAAATTGAAAGCCTCTTGCAACATCTCTGCTCTGGTTCAAAAAGCTTTTTTTGCAGGGCAATACTAATTCCTGTGTCCTCTTGGCATGTAACGCTACACATTTGCTTTGTTTTTATTACTGCAGCATGCAGGTATTATTTTTTGCGTGCTGCTGCATATGTATGTATGTACATAAAAAAATAACTTTCTCAATCATTTTGCCGACTATACGCATGTACGTACATACATATTTATATATACATATGTATGTACATAAATGCGTCGGTATTTGTAGGCGTGCTACATGCACCCGCGCCAATTATTGGCTATGCAGCTGAATACCGTTATTTTGTCTTTGTTGCAGTTCTCCCGCTACTCGCTATCCATTACATATATGCATAGCTATGCTTATCTGCAACTCCACTCGATCTTTCGATATGCACACACATAAGTCGCCCTTTTAAAATCGCAAAAAATTCATACATCAGCATACTACCAATTTTTCTCGATGTCAGTTTGTTCTTTTCTCCCATAAGCTCCTTCGTAGTTGGTGTACACTGCCGTGTTCTTGGTGGCTGCTGCTTGGCTTTGGTGACGTCGTATTTAACGTGGTGGTCATCATTCATCAAAGTGAAATGTTGATTTAGTGCCTTGTCGTTTGTTGTGTGACAGTTGTTGTTGTTGTTGTCGTTCTGGGTTCTGCTATTGTTTTTGCCATATTTTGCATTGCTTGCATTACCAGTACAGGCAGGCTGCCGCCTCTCAACTGGGATGAGAGACGGTGGATACAGCATACTCCTACTTAATACCAGATGAACTTGCCACCCTATGTTAATTTCTTGTTGTTGCTGCTGGCCGACTTGTTTTCATTTGCGCATGCAGCTGATGCAAATTTTGTACATGCCACATTGTCAGCACTGCTCTGTACAACACCCACAAAGCTAGATTTTTTTCATTTCATCTAAGGCAGCAGACTGCGTACGCCCATTTGTATGCTATACGAAAGGCTTTCGGAAATATATGTGTGTAGTATGTACTTACATACACTCACGCACTCCATGGTATGGTGCATTGGTATTTTTATACCCAAGGCTTAAATCCCGAGGAATGTAGCATAATTCAGTGAAGGCGGGTTTCCTTTTATGCGAAGGTCTTTTAAATTATATTGAACTACAAAATATAGGCGCCAGGCCATACAAGAGCTCCCTAAAATAGCGACATAATTCTCAAGGATTACACAAATAGTACGCGCCTATAGATACATGTCTTTTCCCCTTCTAGGTGGGAGTGGAAGAGAAGAAGTACAGACGCAGAGAATTCCATATCTATACCGACGACTCAAATATGGACGGCCGTCTGAAGGCAGATGGGTTCTCCCAATGAACATTCCTTCTTCGACCTCGCCGCGGATAAAATATTTCCCCCGCACCTTCTAAGCAGTCCACGTTTTTCCTGCTACTCCATGAACTACATTTTACTTTCAGAATTATAGCGGCGAATGTACTTTCTATATCTGGTATTAATTTTGTCAAAAACATCGAATGAATCTTCACTGGAGAGGTATTTCTAAAACTTTTTAGAGCTATATTCACTCTAAGAAACTTGTTTGTTAACTGGTCGACACAATCGAGCGTTGTCCTAAATGTTCTCGCATATCTACCCACACTTGCGCCAGATCAACAAGGAAGATCTGCTGTACCCGGGGCATGACAAACCGTTGTGCGGTATGGACAGTATCAACTTTCGAATGAAGAAGTGTTATCCGAAAGACAACAATCTTAACACACTAAAAGCAGAGACAGTGGAGAAAGACCTATACCGTCAAAGCTTGGCAAGCCAGAGTTTAGCAAAGGGCATCCACGAAGGTAGTGAAGCTATGGAGGTGGATGAGATCCAGCGGCCACCTGATTCTGAATATTCTCCAAATTAATATCCAGCAAAGTAAAGTAGCTTCGATCGATCATCACATTAGAAGCAAAGCTGTTCGACGTAGCGCTAGTCCAGGAACCGTGAGTCTTTTTTGAAGGAAATGTCTCTGGGCAGAAGATGAGCACTATGTGAGCCACCAAGGTGAAACTTTGCTTATAAATATGCCTTTTCTAATTACAGCACTGATGATCTGGCGGTTGTGGTCATAGGACGGGACGGAGTGGAGACTCTGGTTCTAGCATTCAGTTACATGGTGCACATCGCTGATGCCCCACCCAGCGCGCGATTTAAGGAAGCTAAATGTGAGGAAAAGTGGAGAGGACCGGACGTCGTCATATGCAAAGATGCACTAAGTGAGTTGCTAATAGGGGCAAGGTTCGTATTTACGTAGGGCTAACGTAGCATTCTTGCGTCTATATAAAAAAGCTATATGCGGGGAAAAACCACCACGGTGAAACCCCGAAACGGGTGAGAAAACTGTCACATCTATCTTATATGGAGGAAGCAATGTAGTGAGTCTTTTGACGCCCCTGTGGAGGTCTTACGGTCACAGTAGTGTAGCATCAACTAGTTCTGGACGAATAGACTACGCGATCCCTACTTTTCGGGTCGTAGGCTAGTGCGATTGCTTACTCGGTGCATATCAGATATGTCCCAAATGGACGTGGTAGTATACTGCGCGAAATTCGAACTTAGTAAGTCTTATAAGCAACCGGCGTATTGCAGCATTTTCCAGGAAGGTTATTTAGTCATAAAAAAGGCGGCGAAGCTATATGTGGGGTAGAGTTCTTGCTAGCAATTGTTGCATTATACGCTGATATGTAGATACACTTGTATTAGGTCTCGGAGGCATAGTGGCGTCATTGGCAACAGGCTCGCTAAAATGACGCTGTTTCGGTAGAACCAGTAAAAGACGTGGGCCGATACCTTAACAAACAATAAAGTGACAGCTGGACCTGTTCGCTAACCAGGAGGTGGATTAAAATGCAAAGTGGCAGAGTTTCAAGATCCATGAGTGGAGATAAAAAATTGTAGGTAATTATAGGGCACTATAGGCATCATTTATCTGTTAGTAAGGCCTAACTTATGATTAGAAACTCTGGAGATGCGGAACGAATGTGGAGGAAGTAGAGTACATCTTCTGTGAATATCCAGGGTTTAGCTAAGGTATTTAGTCGGAGTTCTTTCTGGTAACGCTATGGATCTCAATGGTCAAGAGATATTCTCTTAGAATAAGTATCTAATAATGAACAGGGATAATTATTTTGGAACGAATTTCCATCCAACTTCTGTTGATTGACCATCTTAGTCAACCGGGAAAGATTTCGCACCAGCTCAATGAATCTTATGTGAGTATGCACCACATTAACACTGCCCAGTTGTTGTAAGAAATGTCTGCTAATTAGTGATAAAAAAAAAAATTATTTCCAATGTATTTATTGGATTTTTAGAAACCTGAATTGGGTATAAAATTTCAATCAAATTCACTGCGTTATGTTAGTCCGCGTCCNTGTAAGAAATGTCTGCTAATTAGTGGTAAAAAAAAAAATTTATTTCCAATGTATTTATTGGATTTTTAGATACCTGAATTGGGTATAAAATTTCAATCAAATTCACTGCGTTATGTTAGTCCGCGTCTATGTGTTGGTCATCCGACATGCATATATCCCAGCTGGTTGCCACTTAGCCACCCTTTTTCCATGCATCCTCATATCGTGCAACCTACATAGGACGCATGTGGCTGGTTGTTTTCGTTGGCTTTTCTTTGCTGCACTCTTTTTCCACTTTCATTACAACGTTTTCTTTGTTTTTGGCCTTTCATTTGCACTTTTTGATGAATCGACGAGAGGGCTGTTTGCATTTTGCCGTTCATTTCCAGCTTCAGTTACTGCTTCATCTCTTCCCACCTGTCGGCAACTTGCCGTTTGTTGCATATTGCTGGTTGCTGGCTGAAAATTTCGCTGCTACATTGCAAGTTGTTTTTTTTTGACAAATCGCTCCATTTGTTTGCTTATCCGCTGCGCGCTGTAAATTTTGTGCTCGCTTTTGTTTTTGTTGCTCTTATTGTTGTATTGGGTGTTGCACAATTTTTTTTCGGCGCATTCGACATATTTCATTTGCTGCCTCGGCCAAAAGTGTTCTATGCTGTGTTTCTTTTATGGTTTTAGACCAGCATTTGTGCTGCACCAATTTTTCGTGTAACTCAGAATGATCTGCCTCCCTCACCTGTAATGCTCGCTACTGGCTTCGTCGTCTCATATCTGTTATTTTGATTAGTCAATTCTTTAAAACTTCTTCGCTTAGTTTTTGTTGTTTTCTCGACTGTACCAATATTTTTTGTATTTGATTTTGCTGCTGTTCGTTCGTTGGTGACCAATAAAAACGTTTTGCGCCCTACTGCACCACACTGCTCCGCTTTGCATCGTCTCTGCCACCTGCAGTAGGTGTGGCATGTCGCTTGCACCCAGTTCGCTTTGCACTTCGTGCCAATTATCTTTGAAATTAGTATGATTTTTGATTGTTGTATTGCCATTGATTGACTGATTTTGTTTTGCATCTTTGCATCTACTAGTAACCATAGTCGAGCAGCACTCTCAGCGCGTCATACGGCAAATGGAAGCATGTGATGTGGATTTAGGTGGCACAAACGAGTGCTCTGCTTCTACAAAAGTGAGTGTATATGTAGATTGATGGAGTACTGTACGTCATATGAATGTATGTTCATAAGTTGGGGGAATAGCGTGCATCTTTCCCTCCCATTAAAATGCTTAATTACTGATAAACCAATCAGCTTTCATTTCTGAAAATTCTTGAATCCATATGGATTCGTTTCTGTGCTGATTTGATTTTTGATCTACCGCTGGAGTACGTCTGTATATCCACATATGTATGTATGTAGTTGCGTATGGTCATAACCCAGCAAAAAGTGTGACTAATCCGGAATGACTCCGGGCGCAATCGCAAAGGAACATGCGACTAATACCACTTTTGATTTCTTTATATGAAATGAACTGTTCGCTTTTGTTCGAGCATATCCTATGAAGAGACTAATTGTTCTCTTTAATACCCGACCGGGTATAAAAAGCGCCTAGTCACTTTTAAGGAATTAAAATTAAAATTTGCGCCAGCTACAATTCGAAACGGGGTTCTCAGTTTTGATAAGCGAATGCTCTATGTGCCCAGGTCGCACATGAAATTTCATTGACTAAGTGCGTACATATCATTAAATCGTTAATATTACCCGTAAGAGACTAGATGCCCAATTGTACCCGATTAAGAGTAATCTCGGAATACTCTCTTTAGAGATTAGTCGCAAAATTTTTTGCAGGGAAGTAATGAAAAGGGCTTTAACTGAATTTTTTTTATCGCAACTTTTTTTTAATATTCCGTTATTTTACCATCAAACACGACCATAAAACAAACTCAAAGCCTTTGTTAAAAATTTAGATTTATTGACATCTTTCGAACTGAAAGCATTTTCTAAACCGCCCCATGTGATGGGTTTTTCAGAGGATGAGGCATTGAATTTTAGTGCCACTAAATCTTGTACCGTTCCGTAAATGTTGAAAAATTTTATTTATTTTATTTTTATTATTTTTATTTCTTTCTAATTTGCAAGATAAATAAATAAGAGTTTTTCAAAGTGACGCACACCTCATGCTAAACCTTTTTGGCTACAAGAAGTGTGAACTACCATTTCGCAGGGCCTTATTCCGAATTTCCACTAGGCATTGAAATGACAAAAAATTGGTGTAATTTAAAAAATGCCATATGGAAATGAATTTAATTACTATTTTGTGAATGTAATGACACGATTATTTTTTAATGCCCAACTTAGTCATTATAATTTGTGTAATTTAATGCCTAGTAGAAATCCAGCATTAGAATGAGCGCAGTGTCCGATTAACATCGAAAACAAAAGAAAAGAAAACGTTTTTTTTCTAATAGCGGTCGCCCTTTGGCAGGCAATGGCAAACCTCCGAGTGTATTTCTGATATGAAAAACAGCTTCCCATAAAAATGCCACTGTTCGGGGTCGTTGTAAAACTGTAGGTCCGTCCCCTTTTGTCTGACAACATTAAGGCGCATGCCACAAATCGGAGGAGGACTTTGGCCAAGCAAAATATATTGTGTAAGCACCAATCTAAAGAAAAGAGGTTTATTCTAAGTAAATAGCAGAGTGCTTTCCTTCAGTTATACAATAGAATTGCAGCACATTTTGCAGGTGTGTCTAGAAAAACAACAATAGAAGCTGAAATTGCAGTTTCTCGCAGCTGAAACTATTTGAAATATGACACGCACACTTAATGTTGACTTGTTCAAAGAATAATTCAGCTTCTCTGGGCCTTTCCAAAAAATCCCTTTATGGTCAAGCATACTACAGTTTTTTATACTCATAAAATTATGTATAATTTCATACTGATGACCCAATCCCCGAAGAAACACCTTCGAAAAGTGCTAGGAGTTGTATGTATTTATGAACAAAATGTAAAGGAAAGCTCAAAAGTATATTGCATAATTGCAGGGTGGACTTTTACGTTCTTAGTACTTCGCTCCGATATATATTTTAATCCTTTCTCCACTTTTTCTAATTCTGATTTGCCAATATTATTGTGCGTTAAAGTTTCATTCGGAGACGCGAGGATTGAGTTGTCAGGGGTCAATCTCAAATGACCACCGTTAAATCAACATTAGAAGCATTGCGGTCCTTCATAAGACATTTAATCTGAAATAAGTCTGTGTATATACACGTATTGGATTTCTGTAGAACAACGATGCTCGCCCATTTTAAAATTGGCACTTACTATACTGTACAATTTCAAGGACATATTCACCGTCGAGACAGATCATTCTTGCCGCCAATGAGTGAACAGGAAAAAGTTCTTCACATTTATTTTGTTGTGCGATTAACCATGCTGTGAAAAGCCAGATCACTGGAGAGTTTTAATCACTACTTAACGGACACAGAACTTTCGTCAGGCTATTTAAGACGGCAATGGAAATATGCTTTCTGGCGACCACCAAACCAAAATCTTAGCAGATAAATGTGCCACTGGTAATTGTGAGCGTGAATTGTTGGTGAAAATGGTGGACCAAATTGTTGCAATAAAAAAGAAATCATTTTGGGCGAGACGAAGCTCGCTGGATTTGGTAATAAAAATAAATATCACCTTCGAAGAGATTTGCAAGTTTTATTATATGGGTCTAGGTCTTTAATCCCGAGTTCGTTCCGCCTCCTAAAAATGCTGTTGCACTATGTAATAAGTACAAATAAGTACTTTTTATACTCAGGGCATTAGTGTACTGATATACGGAATGGGAAAAATCAGTACTGTGGCCTTTTCTTCTTTGCATCGGTTAGTGCGCCTGGATCACTTTCTTTATGTTCCGATATACGCGCTGATTCCCAAGTTAGGATTCTGAAAGGTGTCATGTTTGCAACCATAAATGCAGCTTCCGTTGTCGAATTTTTAGCACACGCTAATATACATAAGTGGGGCCAGTCGTTGCAGGGAACTATAGAGTTTACGGTTCGTCCTAACCTTTAGGCATTCAATCTAGACTGGAAGACAGAGTTTATCACCTTTATAAGCACAAGCCGCCTACTCCTTCTCGGGCCTCCAACATTAGGTAACAGTCTTCAAACAAGGTGCGCTGCAAATTTCAGCCTATCGGCAAATGGATATCTACCCGATTTACTTGATAGTTCACTCTATGATTGGGCCTTTAATTAGCCCCAGTCCAAATGGACCTTCAATCGCAGTTCGCCAATTCATCAGCCAAATTGCTGCTTTGAACCTCAAAATGTACTATAACCCTTTCGAGTTCAAGCTCTTTCCTAGGCGTTTATACTAGCTGGGCTGTCACTGCAGACCAGTGCCACCCTTTGCAATTCATCCAGGTGACAGTTTGCCAACTGGGGCTAACCGAGCATACGAGCTATAGCCGAGAAAATATCGTCGCTTCAGTTTTTTTTTTAAGTTATGGGTCGATATTGTACTTATATCTTCTCAATGCGCACCGAACTGCGATCTTCTTTTAACAATCATAAAGAACGCAGTTAGCACATCTATTGCTTTCTTCAGGACTACAAAATTTAACAAAGCATGATGAACCGCTCCTGATATGTCTGTAAATTTGTAATTTCACCTCTATAAACATTTTTTTGGTGCTCATAAATGTTTTTTCTTTGTCTGCGTTTGCTCTCTACAGTCGATTCTGAGCCTTAAAGCCTGATTATGTCAACTTAACTTAACTTAACGGATCTTAGAACTTTGAAAATCAAATGAAACAGATTACGACGTGGCATTAAGTTACGTTAGATTTCGGCTGTTCAATAATAAGCAACATCCATTTTACTAAGATAATTTTTAAGTGAGAGCCTGTAAGTTACGTTAAGTTGCAATAATCAGACCTGCGCCCTAATGGTGCAAGTTAAAATTCATTCAAGCACCTAGGTAAAAGATTCTAATTTATACACACTCCATCTAAAGATATAACTGTTTATTAGCTTTATACCTACATTGCCTACAAAGCCGTGCTAAAAAAGCACCAGCGCTTTTGATATGTAAGCACATCCATGACTACAAATTCATGTCGCCACAACAAATGCAGTCCAAATTTTCTATCTAACCTTGCAGGCCTGTGGCAAAGCCAGATGTTCTATATATGTATATATATACTTAAATATGTACATATGTATATTTAGTATAACAAATGCCATATAGCAAAAATGAAATGTCAGCGCGGCAAAATAGTGCGCATGCGCAACCCGCTGGCAGCAAGTGATCGCATTTTCTGAAACATTTTAAAGCGAACGACGCATGTGGCATGCGCTTGGTGGAAACTTGCTGAGTGAACTCTATAAAACTGTGCACTCTGGCCAAGGTGAGGAATGGGAGTGTTGCTGCAGCCGCTGCCGCTGCCGCTGTTGATGCCGCGGGGAAGTAGCGATTGCAGTTTGCTACATTTCTCGACTCGTATTTCTGATTTTTGAAAGATTTAGCGATGCTACATGAAAATGTCACGTTTTTCATGGTCGTCAACTTTATAGAAAAAACAACAAAAGAACCTTGCAATACACATGTTGTTGATATGATGCTGTCGAGACGTTGCACGCTGCTACATAGAAGCGCAAATTCGATGACATTTGCCGCGCGATACAGAAACCATGGATTTCTTTGGTTTTTATTGTTTTTTTTTATGTTTTTGTTTTTAGGCATTGTCATATGAGTAGTCTTTTTATATTGCTATTGATATTGTTACTCGCTTTGTTGTTGCAACTAGCAGTTATGGCCTCTAGTAAGTTCTGGCTGTTGCAAAGGTTGTCACCGATCTTACACAATGTTGCTACAATTTTATGTGGTTGCGCGTGCGCTGTTGTTGCTTGCAAGCGATATACACACAAATGCTTTGTTGCTAGTACATTTTGCTTTAACAGGTACATACCTAGTTGTTGTTGTGGCTGCGTTCAATGTTCATATTGTCTGACAATGAGTGTCGTGACATCTCCCGCCGACTTATTAATTTGCTGAATGTGAACAAGTTGCGTTCTAAAGTCGTAGCTGTAATATCTAACGGCCTTTTGGATGGCCTATGTGGCATGTGGCAAGCATAAAAATGAACTTAAGTGTCTCTAAATGGCATGGTTCCGTTGTTTATTAAATTTCAAAATGGTCGAGATACGCAAAAATGGTGTTTAATATTTTAAACAAATGAATACGTTCCACTTCAAAATTTTCTTAAAAAGCTCAGTTTGAATAGATCGAGACCAACAGCGGTTAATAAATTAGGTTTGGTCACTACCTGTCTGGCAACTTTACTACCGATGATAATATTTGTAAGTCAGTTTTGAGGAGTAAGCTGCTTTAGTTGCGGCATAGATATAGGCCTCGAAAACGACGCAGCAGTCTAAGAGCAATTTTTCTGTACCTCTTGTTATTTACGAGGTAGGGGCCAAAAACGGGAATTCCATGAAAATATTGGGTTTAGTGACCCCTACTAACTCGCTGGTGGGAGTTTGAGTTACGCCGCGATCGACACTTTTGTAGAACATTCAATTCTGAAGAAAACTCATCATTGACCATGATTATACCATAAAATGCCTCTAAGCTATAGAATTTTGAAGAAGAACAATCAAAGTTTAACTGTATTTTATATGGGAAACCTCTGCACGCCTTGGGCGAGTACTTAATGTTAATATTAAGGGTTCAAATTTTTCGACGAGTTTTTTTGTAGGTATTTTCCACGAAATTTCGAGGTAGGAGTGAAAAAAAACAACATTCGCAAAAAAAGCACCCTAATATGTACGTATTTCGCTCTCTCGCTATTATTACGGAAAACAGGTTTACTAGGCAGCGGTGAGATATTCTTCACCATACTATCTGGTCGTTTGGGCTCGCTGCAATCAAAGTATTTATTCGGCGTGGGCACGTAGTGAGTAGGAAAGTTGTTTGGTTTTTTGCTGCAGTAAGTCGGGTGCTTATCTTGACTACAAAAAAATAATGGCCCGGTACCTTGTTTGGTCCTCAGATTGCAAGTACGCCTAGAACACAAGAAACGGGTCTTTCGTCTATCATGAAAGGGTGGATTTAGATTTTCGTTTTTCGATTAGGAGACAGCCATGTGGCTTGATGAACTGGAGCCCAGCTAAGTCAGTTAGCCTCACGTTTCGTCGTGAAGGCTGAACTTTACCGACGGTAGTGCCAATGCTCTCTTCATTGCCCAATCATGCCATTGAAATTAGCAGACACAATTTTAATATCGTGTTGGGAACATATTTTGTCTGGTTGTGGTGAATTTTGATTAGCGCTCCGAGTAAGTGATCTTTAGGGATTGGAGAGATTTGGTTTTATTTTATTTTTTTTAGACTTTTTTCCTCGCTTTTTACTTTATCTTATTTTATTTTAATTTACTTTATTTTATTTTAATTTTTTTTAATTTTATTTTATTTTATTTTATTTTATTTTATTTTATTTTATTTTATTTTATTTTATTTTATTTTATTTTATTTTATTTTATTTTATTTTATTTTATTTTATTTTATTTTATTTTAATTTATTTTATTTTATTTTATTTTATTTTATTTTATTTTATTTTATTTTATTTTATTTTTTATTGTTTCTCCGTTAAGGGATCACATCAAGTATTGGTTGGTATACAACAAAATACTTAACACTATTGATTATAAAGTAGTATAAGAGAAATATAATCTACAGATTGGTTACAAACGGATATTGACAATAGTACACAGTTGCAAGTTTTTCTGTTTCTTAATGCTAATTTATATTCAGAAATTTACGAACTATCGATGATGTAGATAATATCACAGATTTTTGTATGGCCCTTCGCTTTTCTACCATGTTGAGTTTTTCCAGGCTAGTGTTCAATGATTTTGGAATAACTCCTGTTGTCGAAATTATAACTGGAATCACCTCTACTTTTTCTAATTTCCACAAATCCTTTATCTCGTATGCTAAGCTCTGGTATTTTCTGTATTTCTCCATATAACAATCTTGAAGATTGTGAGTATTTGGTACGCCTATATCTATGAGGAACGCTTGATTCACTTCTTTTTCGACCACTATTATGTCCGGCCTGTTGTGTGGCATTGGACGGTCCGTCAAAACTGATCGGTCCCAATATAGCTTGCTCGTTCTGTTTTCAATTACAGCGTCTGGAGTATATTTAAAGTACGGCAGCTCTTCCGTTACTAGCTTATGTTGTATCGCTAGACTCTGGTGTACAATTTTTGCCACCTGGTTATGTCTGGTTAAGTATTCGGTGGCTGCTAACGTGACACAAGCTCCTGTGATGTGGTGGATGGTTTCTGTTTGCTTTTGGCATCGTCTGCATAGGTCGTTTTCAACGGAAGCACGCATAATATATTTCGAGTAGTTTCTAGTCGCAATAACTTGATCTTGTATAGCGATCATAAAACCTTCAGTTTCGGCGTAGATACCGGAGTGAATTAACCATTCGTTGGAAGCAGCGTTATCTACTTCAGGAGCGTCTAGAGCATGTGGATATCTGCCATGAACCGCTTTCATTTTCCAGTCTTGCATGAGCGACTGGATATGTTGCGTTCCTGATATTAATTCGATTGCAGAAAATTCACTAAGATTTAATGGTGAATATTTTAAATCGGATTTGCACACGGTTTGGTTTATTTTATTTTATTTTATTTTATTTTATTTTATTTAATTTTATTTTATTTTATTTTATTTAATTTTATTTTATTTTATTTTTTGTTGCGCTAAATTAAATTAAATTCAATTTTTTTTATTTAATTTAACTTATCTAATTTAATTTTATGTTATTTTATATTTTTTTTCGTTTTACGTAATTTTCCTTATTTTATTTTCTTCTCCTTGATTTTATTTTTTCCTTCTCTTCGCTACTCATTACTTCCATCAAAGTCGTGATGCGTTTGTCGAAGATTCAAAATTGATAACTGGCAAGCAACGCGCTGCAGCGCCTCCGTAACAACAACAACTACTGCGCTTACTTCCTCAGAATAACCCATTGGCAGTGGCATTGCTGATGTTGCAATTTGAACTTGCGCCGAGTTTGTCACAAATTAAACACGTTTTTCCACAGAACTAATGAATAAACAAGCACAGCAAGCGAAATAAGTGCAGGCAATGGAGTCCAACGGCTTGCAACAACAACCATAATAACAACAGTACGATTGTATGCTGCTTGCAGAAGCTCGAGTTGCAGCGCCGATTTCATTCGAAATTAATACAATTAGCAACTTGTAAATTTTTAATATCTATCATCGTTGTTGCAAACGCGTTTCATTGACTGCAGTATGGCAGCAAAAAGGCAACAAACAACAATGGCAGCAACCAGAGTGCAGTAAAGACACGCCAAGTAATGCAAAGTGTTAATTGAACGACCGACGACCATGTTCACTTCGCTCAGTCAGCAGCCAGCTGTGCTCTGGGATGAGGTGTTTGTGCGAATGGCCCGATTACATGCATGTTGCACACATACTACATATACATAAACGTGTGTAGTACATTTCACGCAATTACGCACAACTAATGTAATTTTCGTAATTCATGTATAAAATCAAAACACAATTTTCATTCTACAAAAATTTACTATCCGCCGCCGCGGCCGCAATGACGATCGACACTTTTACACCGTTAGTGCAGCTAGTTGCAGCATGAGGCATGTGGTTGCAAATTGCATTACATGTATTTGTCTACGTGATAGCCAAAGTGGCGCGCATAATTGCTTATGGACATTTACGCGGCTGGATGTTTGGCTTAATTTAAAAGTGAAATAAAAAAAAACGCAAAATAACAACAAAAAAGAATGTTAATTACGAAGTGCGAACAGAGTTAGTGCGGGGCAACCAATTAAGCCGACCGACCGACAGCAACACATCGACACAAGCGAACAGTGAAGCTATCAGCCATCCGCGTCACCAGGAGCAGGCTCGTCATCAACGTTATTACGCATTATGATAAACTGCAGCAATGGCAGGCAATGTAAAAAAAAAAAAGTTAACGAAATTTTATGACGTGTGTAAATTAGGGATATCCTGAATATTCACTATCACAATTTATATGATGAAGAATACATCTCAAAATCGGTGGTAAATTGTTTGCAATGATACAAAAACTATAGCTTAGGCGCTCACTAGGAATTGAAGAAAATCCCAAATGACTCTTCAAATTTCTTGACTTCTGAAAGAACTCGTGGCCTATGACGATGAATGCATAACGCATTTTCCATTCTTAGTAAAGCTAGCACGCACGCATTTTGCAGTAGCTTCTGCTAACGAGGAGGAGTCCATGGAAGGTCATTTTAAGTAAAGTGATTCCTCTTCGTGGATACTCTCAAAAGGTCCATCTTCTTCGGCATACACACTCTGGTACCATTTACGGACGACTAGAAGTTCGTATGGCTATGAGGGGTCCCAATTAGAATTGAATTTGGGTATGAATCAGACCAAGAAGGATAAGCGGCAAAATTTATTCATAAGCTGGACTTCGTGGCAATCTGTTGCTCGAGAGAGGTAACTGTTGAAATCCTTCGAGATGGCTCAAACATTACGGTCGGAGTTTATAGCAAGAGCAATGGTCTGAGAATCAAGGTCATCAGCCAAGCATTTTCCAATCTAGAAAAAGAAGCGAAAGGGGTTGGTATAGCGGTGAACGAGGACAAGACAAAGTACAATATGAAAAGCAGATCTTTTTCTCGACGAACAAAAATTACGCTCTATAAATATCTCATCATGCTCGTACTTTTACATGACGCGAAAAATGTGGGCTAGTTATAACAAAAATAAGAAAGCCGTGTGGGCTTCCAAGAGAACTGTTCTATGCAACATCTATGGCCTTGCTGGCGTGGGCGAGGCTTCAATAATAATATCCTTCCACTCCATGCCTATTGATTGGACACCGAGAGAAAGGACGTCACGAACAAATGGCCGAACCGAAGAGCGGTTGTAGAGCCAAACAAGAAGAATTATGGTCTATATGTCTCATGTCGATCGCAATTCTGATGGCCAAATATCTTTTAATTATCTGAAAGACACGATTCCGTTTTGTGCAAGTAAACGGTAGAAGGTGGTTGTTGCTCCCAGGAGAGATTTATCCTTTGTGATTTGTGATGTTTAATCTCACCACATTTTTTAATCAAATAGCTGTAGAAGTCTTCTTCGACTAATTCGCCCTAAGTTATTTGATATGTGGTTGAATTTGAGCATTCAAAATACTTTTAGGTTAGGAGGTCGTATAGGGAAAGTTCCTTGCTTGCACTAAAGAACAACCCTAGTTGTACCGTTCATTAACATTTGCATATATTACTAGCGAGTAAAATTGCGAGTAAAATGTGTATTAAAAGTGCTTGTTGCTGTCGGCAAAGATGGTTTTAATAGTTGTTACTGTCGATGAAAATTTACGAGTACATAATTGGTGTTAAACGAATTTTTTAAGTAAGTGAGCAGCTTTATAGCAATATTTGGTGTACAAATTATACAAGAAAAATAGCGTTATGTGACAAAAGAGAAAATGTGTATGCACACGTGTATGTATATACATTAGGGTGATCCAAAAAAAATGTAAAGTCGGATTTTTAATGCTCTCACCCCTAGGATTGTTCTATATCAAAAAAAATATACCCTTATTCTTTATATTGAAATCAAAAATTATTTAGAGGTCGCTCAAAGCGCCAGAACTTTTCCATGTATACATAATTTATACNAGTCGGATTTTTAATGCTCTCACCCCTAGGATTGTTCTATATCAAAAAAATATACCCTTATTCTTTATATTGAAATCAAAAATTATTTAGAGGTCGCTCAAAGCGCCAGAACTTTTCCATGTATACATAATTTATATTGGAAAAAAAAGACTTCGTAGAAATGGAAAACTATGATTCTATTTAGGACACTTCCAATAACAATACCCAACTTTTATTTAATCATTTTTTAATACTAAAATTTTTTTATTGTTCCCCCGTTGCATTTCCGGGGGTTTTTGAGGTTTTTAGCGGACCTATAAAATATAGTTACTATAAAAAAAGTTAAATAAGCAATTGGGTGTTTTTACTGGGAATCTACTGAAGAGAATCGGAGTTTTCCGATTGAAAAATATTGATTTTTAAGAGTTCTATACCATTTCTACGATAAAGTTGTTTTTTTCCCCACATAAAATACATGTGATGTGAGTGTGTGTGTATAAAACAATGCTAGGGGCGAGAGCATACAAATTCTGGCTTTGCTTTTTCACATGCTTTTTTTTGTACCACCCTAATGTGCAGACAATGTTAGAATTTTGAAATGACCCTTAAAATCAGAACTTTTGACCAAAAGCCATTTTGTCGTAACAACCTACGACCAAATGGTTTTTTGGTCAAAAGTCCTGATTTTGAGGATATTTTGAAAATTCTTATAACAGCTTTTCTGTTGACCCGGAATTATATTATTACACTGTACAGCACTTGACTGGGTATTGGACCAAACCAACTTTTTTTCAGAGTCTGAGTCATAAGTTTCCGTTTTTCGAAGTTAGCCTCCGAAATGGAGATATGGGCATTCGAAGTTCGAAATTGGACCTTTGGTAAAAAAATATTTTTAATTATTGTATGTAAACAACTAAAAAAGTTAAAATATGGGCGTGGTCCGCCTTTTGCTCTTATTTAAACGGTATATAACTGTTTTTGTGCAAATTTATATTACACGTGCTATAAGGGGTCAAAGATCAGATCTTCAAAAAATTATTTCAAAAAATGTTGAACTTTTTTTTAAGTGCAATAACGGACCTGTAATATATGTAAGTTGGCAGAAAAAAAGGAGCATACCGTTTAAATAAGAGCAAAATGCGGACTACGTCAACATTTTTACTTATTTAGTTATCTACATAAAATACTTAAAAATAATTTTTTACCAAAGAGGCTAACTTCGAAAAACGAAAAATTACTTTTTACTTATGACTCAATCTCTTGAGTAAAATTGGTTTGGTCTAATACCCAGAAAAAAAAGTTGATTTTTCCGTATAGTGTTTTTATCCAATAATACTTCTTTTTCTTATTTGGCTCTACACAACCGTTCGTCGGTTTGGGCCGAGTCCAAAAAACTTAACCAATTGCCTGTCTTCTTTGCGAAGCTACACCACCCTTACATCCTGAGTGAAGGCAGATGCTTCTGACCTTGGTTCTTGCCTTGTTTTCGTGGGTGCACTTTCTTTCGTAGTGATGTATTGGGTGCCGAGTCGAAGGATCTTTTTACAACATGTCCAAGCCAGTGCGATAATTTTATTTTTATACGCTTAATTAAATATTTCCATGTCGTCAAAGAGGTCGTATAGCTCGTCATTCCGTCTTCTTCGGTAACCGTCGTCAGCACGTCGAGAAGGGACGCTACTTTTCAATTCGCTGGCGATTCCAAAGTAGCACCCGTTGGCAATAGTTATTCTAGGCTTGATATCCAGACTGATATATTGGTGGTGCTGGATTAGAGGGAGACACAGTCCTTAACTACTTCAAAGTTATAACTGCCAACAGTGATGTGTGTCACAGAACGAGAAGACTTTTTTATGTGTTATACGAGGTACTTTGTCTTGTCCTGGCTCACCATATTTAACTTAAATAGTCTTCAAAATGAGGAATTAAGAGCCTTTTTTGGACGGTAATAAGACTTCCCTGTCCGGCTGCTTACTAATTGTTTTCTCTTTTGTATGGAATGGCCTGAATTTCCAGGCCTTCTGCTACAAATTATTATGACGCATTTTTTTATTTCTTATCATCTGTTCTCAAACTTTCGGTCTACCCGAAGATATTCTAATACAGTCTCAAAAAGAAAGTTTTATTGGAAAATTTTGGTTGTGGATCACACGCGCGACTGAAGTTAAACTGCATCTATTAACCACTTTATTACTACTGAACCAGCATGGCGTTAAAACTCCAACATTTTTTTTAACATTTTAAACAAGTGACAACCATCTTCAAAGACCTAAAACATATTGTACATGTTACTCACAGTTATAAGCGATCCGTATCCTACATTTCATCTAACTGCGTTCAGCCGTTTCTCAGTGAACGTTTCTGAGCCATTAAATGTACTAACTGGATGGTGGGTAAGTAAAGTTTCTTATCTAGCTTGGTTGCTAAGGGCTTCAAGAAGTGGAAACGAGACGTTCTAAGGAGCGGTGAGTCCATCCATGTATACGCAGATGGCTCAAATCTCGAGCGAAGGGTTCGTGGGGTGTTAACTCCGAACACCTGGGAATGTCCCTTAGCTTTCGTCTTCCGGACCACTGCAGCGTTTTTCAGGCGGGACTGATGGCAATCGACAGGGCCACAAAACTGGTAAAGTGTTACATGATATCTTAAGCTGTTATCTACATCTTCACTGACAGCCAGGCGGCAATCAAACCCCTTATGAAGCAATCGACAACCTCCATGGTAGCCATGACATGCCACACATCTCTTAGCGAGAAGGTTGAGCCGTTTCGCCCAAAGGTGATTGGGTTCCGGGACACTGCGACATTGAGGGAACTGTGAGACCGATGAACTGGTGCGTCTTGACACCAAACTCCATATTGAGGATATAAACGATGAAATAGGAATACTCTTACAACCGGTCAACGTACTTATTACCCAGAGGCTCACTAAAGCATCGATCGCCAGACGGCATGACAAAATCACCTGAAAAACTATCAGAAAATTATGGCCAGAGCTCAGCGCTATCCGCAATGGCCTACTACTAAGCTTAAATTAGCAGAATGTCAGTTTGTTGGTATCTGGCAGGTATGCCTATTTACAAGGCATACGATTACATGACTTTTGTAGAAGTTGTCAAGATGAAGAAGAGGAAGAAACGATTCTGCACCTGTTGTGCCAATGCCCTGCTCTATCCAGGCGAATACTCTCCACTCTGGGTAGAAAATTATTCGATAACCTGGAGGATCTCGGATTTGTCGAAATCAGGGTTATTCTAAAACTTCTGGGAAGTTCTAAATGGTTTTAAGAGAGGTTGGGAGTTTCTGACCCCGCATGTGGCATCACAATGGGGCCGGAGCCCAAGTGTGTCTTATAGATGACCGCGGCAACTTAACCTAACTTGGTGTGTAACGGTACATCCCGATATACTGAGAAAAGGGTTTATTAACTATAACCAAATTATGTGTTGTGGGAAATATACATATTTAGTTGACGTAACTAACCTCTTTTCTCAGTGTATGTACACATATTTGGCGCTTATACATTTCCTGGCCGAGCTTCCCCTCCAATTCGTGGTCTGCCTCTTGATTTTGGCACACAAAGGGTGGGATCTAAAAAAATGTACGCCGCCTCCGAACGGTAGATGGAAACTTTCACAGCAGAAATACACTTGGGGGTTTGCCATTGCATGCCGACGAGCGACCGCTATAAGAAAATTCTTCGCTGTTGCTGTAACCAGGCATCGACCCCCAGACCTGCTGGGTGGTCGTTCGCACTTCTAACAACTTTTTAGCTTCATTTAAGTGTAGAAATCATGAAATCGTCCGCCAGTGGCAAGAAATTATGAATTATTAACAATTATGTGGGAATATACATATTATTACAAGAGTTCTTTGTATGTAATTGAAAATAACGCCCCATCTTCCAACACTTTGCAAAACTATTCCTACCACGAAAAAAAGTGGTTAGTACATAAATAACCTAAAATGCACTCGACCAGAAAATCATATTCTGGCCCTTGATGCGATGCGACGATCCATGGCAGATAATCGACATGCTAATCCAGCAATTAATGTCATGTTTTCATATTAATTACAAACGAGAATGTAAAAGTGTCGGTGAGAATGAATGATGAAGTGCGAGTAATGAGCAACAAGCAATAAGCAATAAGCGAATTTAGCCTTATATTGTTATTATGCACATGTACACATACATACATACATGTGCATATTTATAAATAATTATTGCAAGTGAATGCATCGGTGTACAACTACATACATAAATATTACATGTATGGATGGGCTGAAAGTGGTTTCAAAAAATTAAAACAGTAGGCAAACGGCTGAAGGCAATTAGTGAACAGTTCAATGATCAAATTATAGTTACAGCGATGTATTCGCTACTCTTATACAACTTACATGCATACACATTTTAGCAAACAAACTTGTACCTGTGTGCAACGACCTGGACACATGTTTGCCTAGCTTTGTTTTTACAATTATTATGCAATTGTAAATGCAACGCGGCGCAAAAAGGACAAGCAAAATGTGGCAGCCATGGTAAGCATGCTGCAACAACGGCAACCTGGGTTACAGCGTGTAAGTGAATACGCCGCGGCTAAGACTTTGCTTATGAATGAATGCGGATTCTTAACTGAGTGAATTTCTTATTACTAACTTTTCACTTTTAATTTGCTCACGTTTTTAGTGAGCAGTTTTTCTGTGATCAATGGATGGAATGACCGGAAACTAATATATTTTCGGAAAGAAATCAAAAGTATTTACTCTTTTCTATATGCAACAAAAGCTTCTTCCTCTAACCGAGGGGCTATTAAACAAGTTTACACCTTGCAATCGCGTGAATATGCGTTGATGTTCATGAGTCAGCAAATGATTAATCAGTGACAGTAAAGAGCCGTCTATTTCACTATTTTGCATTTCCGACCAATACTTAGAACCTGCATACTCTTCTATTTCGTCTACTTTTCTAAAGTGAAAACTCAATATGTATCGCGCGGGCGGGCTTCCTTTGGCTTCGATGTACTGGTAAGAAAATCAGCCTTATTTGGAAATATGTTGCAGAAATCCGGGAGTTTAAACGTCTTCAAGTTTCAAATGCAGAGCTCCTGACAGAAAAAAGCTCTTCCTGCTCCTACGTCGAGGGCGCAGTAACAGCACCACTGCGTCACACTTGGACCTTTGGTACCAAAAGTGGGACATTTATTTATCGTATTTTGCTACCATTTGCCACAAAATTGTACTTTTGTAATCCACTTAATAAATTTTAGTTTAATTTCATTTCCTTAACAACATTTTATGGCTTTAAAAATAATGCTAAAAAGCTATCAGTCGATGTATGTCAGTGGCGGATCCAGCAGGGGGTTTGGGGATTATACTACGTGTCAGTCAGTGGCGGATCCACGGGAGCTGTTTTAATACATAGACGCCATAATATACATACATATGCTCCATATTAAAACACCCACCGTGGATCCGCCACTGACTGACACGTAGTTTAAAAATTCCTAACTATATTTTTGGAACTTCTCGGAACTTCAAAGGTATCGTCAAAGTATTGGGGATCCTCGGCTGCAACGCTATCGCCAGAGAGTAGGTGGTCACAAGATTCTCCGTCACATTACATACCTACTCCGACCTGAAGTCCCATGACCCAAATTCAGCAAACTTTTAACGAGCTCTACGAGATTTGTACGGCATAGCCACAAAGTATTTAGTTCTACAAATCGCCAATAGAGAACATGCAACGGAAGTACTATGAAGGCAGAAAGCTGGAAGTTTTTCCTTGTGTCTTCCTGCAAAAGTTAGTTAGTTGCTAAAATTTGCTTCTAGTCATAATCTTATTCGAACACACCCGACTACAATGGGCGATCCGGCGAAAAGGGGCTTGCCATAATTGAAGGGACGGCGAGGACGTAAGCACCGTCGAATATATTACCGTTGCCCGGCCGCAACTAGACTAAGGTGTCGGTGTAAAAAATATTTCTTGAATTTTCTGTCGGTCTCAAAACTGACGAAAATCTGGTCCGCAAACCAAGCATCCTTAACTTCCTTACGGATTTGGATGTTGACATTCACTAAATTTCATTTAGGATATTTTATATTACTGATGGCGGCATATACATTTTAAAGGCTTAAAGCCCATCGTTTGTTTATGCAATCCAGTGGAAAACAAGGCCAGCCAATCCAAGTGGCGAAAAAAAATATCGGAAAAACTCAGTGATTAAATTAGTAAACCAGCTAGTGGGAAGAGAATTAAGAAGTATCAAAGCAGGCAGGTAAGCCATTGAGTTGGATTGAACTGGATTAGTTACGCTTGCATGGGCGCTGGTAAGCTTGACGTGACAGCAGAAGGTTGGCGTCTCGCATACGAACTAAAAATGTGGCAAATTTCAAAGCTTCTGAATTGAATCGAAAAGGAGCGAAGTGGCGCAAACGTGCAAATTAATTATCTGAACATGCGGGAATTATGGCAATAATTGCACATCATAAAAAGAAGGCGGCAGCGGCCGTGCAGCATGCGCACAAATAAATGGCATTCCAATGCGGCTCTCCTACACACACATGCGCTTACACATGAAAATTCCTATGCTGCTGTCGATCTGTCGATGAGTTGAGCGCCAAGCATAGGTAGAAGTGGGCGTGGCATGCATACCTAATATGCAAGTAGTAGCGCATTGCGCATTCAAAATCCAGTCAGTGGTGCTGTGCGCCTGCGAGCAAAGTAGAAAAGCCTTCATTCACAGCGGTTTCGCATAATTACGCGCGAGCTCACTTGAAAACTTGAAAAACTCAATTTAATTTACGTACATACATACACATATAAGTATAATAACTCTGTATATGTGCGTATACAATGTTGCAAGAAGTGCTGCGCAATGAGAACAGCACACAAAAAGCGTTCACGCGGCGTAACTAATAATGCCGCACATGCAACACTGCTCTAGAAATGTGCAGGCAATTGTCTATTTAGTAATACATCCTATGGCCAAATGAAAGACTGCGGTCCAAAGACTTATTTTAACAAACACTAGGCTGTATAATAAGGGCGTCTAATAATACTTGTTGCAACATAGGTGCAAATGAGTTCATGCCTGCCGCAAGTTGCTTGCTTACCTTGCCACAGGATAGCGCTACAAAGTGCTCGCGGCGATTACGGCACTTGCAACACTTTATTTTTAATATGCCAGCAGCGTGATGCACAAGACACCGATCGCTTCGTTCGTTCTATGGAGTTCTTTTTTGTGCTTCCCGTTTGCTACATACATACATATGTATTTTGTGCACATTTTTGTCTTCCCTTCTGCCAATGCCAATCAACACGCAATTTGCCAATGTGAAGCATTGTCTGCGACGATTCATAAATCATTTATATGCAAATTATACACAAAAAAAACTGCGCCCGAACAAAATTGCGCAAACAATTACATTATAATTGATAATTTGCATTGACGCGGCGGTTGATGGGGACTCTGCCCGCTCGCTTAAAGACATACGCACGCGTGTTTGTCATTGCACCCTGTAGGGATGCAACAAGCGGTCCACGTTGGCTGCGAGGAGCAAAAGAATACTGCGTGGTTGTAACCTTTGACATGAAGAACGCTTTACCATTGCCGTCCATTATTTCCATTCGCGAGTTCTGTGGTATGAAGCAGGAGAGGCGATGGAATTGTCAGAAATAACAGGCTGCATTTCACAAGGATCCATACTCGTCCCCTTGCAATGGAACATTATGTATAATGGAGTTGTTGTCATCGAATTGCCCGAGGGATCCTCAATAATATGGTTTGATCGACGAAAGCCACAATTAAATACTTGTGGGTGGTACTAGACAAGCGTCTGCCGCGTCACCTGTGAGCCAGTTCTTGGGTGAACAGGGCTGTTTTACGGCATACCTGTTTAAATTCAAACGAGAACTCGACCCGCACTGCAACCGCTGCGGAAGTGGGGTGGAAGAAGACGTAAACCATGCATTTTTTGAGTGCCCTCAATTCAACCGCCAGATGAACTAGTTGAGAGTAATAGCCCGAACACAATGAACACGACGAGCTACAAACCACAGCTGTCAAATTATTTTAACACGTCCTCTTATGTAGATAATTATTTTGGCGACCACCGCGTAGCCCGACGGCTGTGGTTGTGGCCAGATTAGATCTATTTCTATTTTTCTGGCGACAGATAAGGTTCTTCCTCTTCTTTTATGTCAAACTCATACAAATGCATGATGTCGCTGCCGCGTTCAAAGAAATCATGTCGCCATTGACAAAGCGTTTAGATAATGAAGATGACAAATTGGAAGCTGTGGTCCGTAGCTCGTCGTTTTCAATGTGGTCAGAACTTAACAGTCGGGGAGATGTTTACGCCACAGTCAGTAGTCGATTACGCCATGAAAGGAGACAGTAAATTAATACCAACCAGCGACAATTATTAGTCAGTTGAGGAGCCGGAAGAGACAGCGTCATATCACCAGTGATTTGACCAATACTAAGCGCAGGCGCGGATGGGAATCTAGGTCGTTCCACCAGCCAAGGTAGTGTGGCTTTGAAACTCCTAATCTCCGATAGCTTGCTCAACACAAAATCCAGCAACCAAAGCGAGTGCGCGTATGGGAACCTGGATCTTAGAAACTTCTGCCTTCAGACCGCCTCCCCCACATGAAATTCTTGACGTTGGTACCAGGGGGGGGTCAGTACTTGGACAGTAAGACGTTAAGTTAAGTCCCTCGCTGACTAGTACATACCTTCGATTTTTCCTCCTCGGGAAAATAGCCTTTTAGGAGCAAAATGAAGAAGTTCACAGTAATAATTTAAATTTTTTGGTTTATGCCTATCCCACGACAACAATTTGTATTTAGTTAACTCCGAAATGTCTGATGTTTTCGCCGGAAAAGGGACTACTCAGGGATTTAAAGGCCCAGGACAATTATCGGGCAGCCATGGAGCTTCGTCAGGCGAAATTATTATAACTGCCTTAACCTTATAAGGCATGATGTAAGAATTATTACAGGCAGTTGTCAGACCTGGTAGTTATTTGTTGTGACCTATATAGGTGTTAGTAAGAAATAGCAGAACATATTATGTACCACTGTGAGCTGTCCGATCCCCCGTTTCCTAAAGGCCTTAAGTACTAATTCTTTTTGAATTTGTAGAATTGAAATTGTGAGATCTTGGATTTTAAGTTTCCACTGACTGAAGGCTCAATCAGTGGTGTCATACCTTAGCCATAACCAAAGCAATTATGTATGTACTCTTATGTAAAGGATTATTGCGGCGATGTATTGTGGAACGATTTTAGGCCATACCTCGTCAAATTTGGTTTGGAGACAAACTGGTTTTGGCGTTGTGTCATCTTCGGTGACATTTTTCATTCTCTGGTGCCATACCATAACGTCGGAGCTATAATCACAACCGCAGGTATCGATTGCGTTGTGGGTTTTCGCCATCACCATAAGCAGCTCTGAAACATCTGATAAAGTTATGGCTATGGCGTTATAGTAAAGGCACCTCTAATTTGGCCTTGACACCGAACATATCAGACTTGGTTGAATAATTAGTTCGCTATGAGGGACTTTCATTCAATAAAAGCTCATTCTTTTCCAATAAGTTTTTGTGCGCTTTAAATTAGCATCCCTTAAATAAGTTCGACTATGATTTCAACTATTCCGTAATGCCATTGCTATCTAGAAAAAAACTCGATTTTCTCTAAAACAGCGATAAAATTCCTAGAGGGTAGTTACTATCGCGCTAATTTACATGTCTACAACAATGCTTACCGCTGTTCATTATAGGCAGGAAGGTATGTAGTAGGCCTACTGCATATGCCATATTCCAAAGTATTCCTTTATTTGCACAATGAAGAATTGTGTGTATTCTCGCAGGTGCGTCATTCTTCACATCGGCTGTCAGCAAGTATTTGATGTTAATTTTTTATTACATATTTTGTTGTTGTCACTGAGTAGTAGACCTTTGCTAATTTTGTTGTCGTACATATTCCAAAGTCCTTTTTATATATGTACATATGCACCTCTTTCCAAATTGTGAAAAATGACTTAACCCTTTACCTGCATTTGTACAATATAATGTACATTTAATTTTTGTAAAGTACTTAATTGGTTTTTACCAGAAAGTGTTTATTGATAATCCCGGCAGAGATTTCACTCCAACCGTAATTAGATACAAAATATGCAAAGCTTTCTTACCCCTTTCAGTACGAAAATCAACCGCTCAAACTAAAAATTTTAAAATATCTATAGCGGCTAATTTTTGGCCTTTCATTTAAAAAATGAAATCAAAACTTATATAAAAGAGTTTTACTGTTATTCAGAGTCCATTATATTGGACAGTGGTACCTTTGGTTAAACAAAAAGTGATGTATATTTTTTTCTTTCGCGAAATATATTTAAAAACCATGAATAATGCGCATACTTTTTTCACAGAAAATTGATAACTATTTTTCAATAGATTACAGTGCCCACCAACGAAATTTCTGACACTCTTTACTTTTGTGAAAAACATGGTCAACTGCAACCAGAAAATTTAATTAAACAAACGCGGTAAAGAAGAATATTATAGTTTTCTCAAAACAATGGTTCTCTTCTGTAGCTGCTTCAAATAGCCCCAACTTCCTCGTATGAGTGAGCTACTTACCGAATATAACGTCATAATATTCGTAATACTGTGTTTATACACGGAAACTTTTGTCGACGCGATTTTTCACATTCCCTTTTGTTGTTGCTCGTTTCATTTACACACGGCGATTTGTGTGTATGCAATTGTTGTTGTCAGCTGTGAACAGAGGTTAAATTTACACAGGCGAACGAGAGGGCAAAGCGTGTTGCCCGAGCACGAGCAACTCGGTGCCCCTCTCCTTTCCTCGTCACGCTCTCTCCTACAAACGTCGAGTTGCGGCAACAAAAATCGCCGTATGTAAATGAGCACTAAGCGATGTTTACTCTGCAGTGGGCACATATTTTTGAATATTCTCTTCAAATGGCGGCCACTGTCGTGTAGTGGTTAGCAGTGCGCCCTACGACTCCGAAGGCCCTAAGTTCAAGCCATGGTCAAAGCAACATCACAAAAAAATATACAAATTTTTTTTTTTACAACGGTCACGCCTCGGCAGGCAATGGCAAAACTACGAGTGCATTTCTGCCATGAAAAAAGCATCTCAAAAAATCGCCGTTCGGAGTCGGCGTAAAAACTGTAGGTACCTCCTCTTTGTGTGACAGGATCAAGGCGCACGCCACAAATCGGAGAAGAAGCTCAGCCAAGCACTAACACATTGCATAAGCGCCAATCTATTATTATTATTATTATGGTCTTCTTTAAACAAGAAGCGGAAGACCACTTCTCGACATTGTAGTATTCGACTGTCGATGAATTTAAGTGTTTGCCTTTTCTTTGATTCCGGTCCCATTAAGACGAAACATAAGCTCTCTCGCTCGCCAGTTAGTCAGTCTTTCGATTACAGTGTTGCCATGTTTCTCGCAGCCAAGAGTGCAAAGTGTGTCAAAATAATCGCTGACGACCCCGGAGGTGATCATTATATTTTAGAGTGTCCTGATGGTCGCTTGGCTGACTTAAAAAATAACAATAAGTAAGCCTTTAGCACCCTCTCAGAATGCATTCTGACTCAGGTCGATACTGCCAGCAAATCGGCTTGTAAGACTGTAGGTTATCTGTTAACTGCAATAGAAACTTTACTGCCGCGTTCATAAATTCATGCACCTATTCCTCTCCTCCACCTTTGATTCGTTTGTGAAGCATTGCGTATATTTGGGATCAAAGGATAGCATATATTTTCTTAAAAATTCTCTGTTAAAACAGATTTCTTTTAGCATGGACGATCTATCTCATAAGGTATATCCAATCTATTAACTTAGAGTTTAAATGCCATGTTGAAGCAAATGTCTTCTAGAATGCCAATGAATCTTGGGTTTAGGCGAAGGGGCGTATATATGTATATATCGAGGGTCCTCTGAAATAACGACACAATTCAAAATTCAAAAAAAAAAAACCTTACTACTGTTAGGTGGCTCATATCTTTAATTCTTGTCTAATCCATGTCCAATCCTTACTTAAGTAAGAAGTAAGGATTACTAAAGGAAGTAGTAAGGATTAGACAAGGATTTTTTTAATTTTGAGTTGTGTCGTTATAGCAGAGGGCCATCGATATGTGGTATTTTGATATGCACATATGTACGTGGAAAATTGTTCAGAAAAAAAAAATAAAAAATCACAAACGTGTTCCAAAAAATGTCCAGCATCCGCATGATTTCCATGCGCAAGCAAACGGACCCATTTTCATTTCCACTTCGCTTGATACTCTCAACTCTACAACGTCGTTAGCAAATACTAAGCTAAGTATTTAGCAGCAACTTGGTCTTATATGTAGTAAAATTAGATTTTCTTTATTTATTCTGGTGCACTTACAAAGTAAAATTTGCAATAAACTCATTTGATGCATGCAATTAACCAGCTACAGCATTTTCAAAATCTACGTTCTTCTAAGAATTTAAGAGAATTCTGCCACAGTGGAACCAGTGCGCCCACGCTGCGTTTTTTGGTGCATCTCAACCTTGATCTGGTTAGCTAGCGAATGTAGCGATGCTCTAACGAGTCATTGGCGGCATGTCGGAGTGAGTTGTGTTACATCATAGGCAACGGCAACTGTACGAAGCTTGTCGTCATCAGCAACGGTTGCTGCCTATGTTGTGTGATTGCCTATTGCTTTGCTATTTATGTTTTTGTTGCTACTGTTGTTGTTTTTATTCTGTTCCGGCGCATCGTGAATTCGCAGCGAATTGAATTTGTGTTGCCCTGCGTTCTACTCCACTGCGCCAGCGCCGGCTCGTTTTCCTTATGGGCATAGAGCGATGCGCACCAATGCGACAGACGCATGACTGAAGCGTGCAATGATCGCTTTTTGAGCTGCAAGTGTCGCGTTGGAAATAGAGGTCGCTTGTCTTCCATTTGTTCATGTTGTTGTTGTTGTAATTGGTATATGCGTTTGTATACTAGCCATGACGATCTTCAAGTCTGCCGCCACCTTCTTGGCGAACGCTCCAAGGCAACCGTAAGGTAAGTGCGAGTGAGAGGGAGTTCCGTATTCGTTAGGTGTTTGGAGAGCGCGCTGTGAGCTCGCGGTGCGGTTATGTGGGCGATCGTGCGCTCACGCAGAATAGTCGTGCGCGATTTAGTTCGTGATTTTGGGGGTAACCAAAACTAAAGTTGCAACTAAACAGGTAAAGGAATCACAATACCAATAACAACAAAGAAACTGTAATACACCTAAAATACCTGGCGACAACAGATATGGTTACAAATAAATGTGCATAGAAACTAGAGAATCACAAGTGCAACAATCTACGATGGCAACAACTTTTGGCATAGCTTTGCAAGCAGATATTGCAGAAGGGCGGGGGACACGCGCGTTCTTGTTTTATTTTGTGTCACAATACATACAAAACCCCAAAACTCACAATCACTCATTTATTCACTCAATTCGCTTCGAAGCCACATTGCAGTAAGTTGCCAAGCAATTGTTGCACGCGCTACGCTGTTGCCTTTGTTACAGATATCGTGTGGTGTTGTTTTTGTTTATTTTTCTGCTGAATCCTCGGTTCGCATGGACGTGTTGCTGTTATTATTATTTCGTTTGTCGCACAAATGTCGCACCAGGAAAAGAAAACTCGTCTCGTCTCATCACTGGGCCCCGTGGTGGCAGTGGCGGCGTTTGGGCCACGTTTGCGCACGCCCAACGCGCACAGACCACAGCAATGACCAACTACTCTGCTTTCGCCCCAACGCCAACAAGTGCAGACAATGTGCGCGCACTCTGCCGCGCTGTGAGAATTTTACCATTTTCTATCGATTTGTTTGTTGTAGATTTTTTTCTTTTGTGTTATTCGTTGTCTCCTTCGTCATTGTCTTACCTTGAAAATCTGTGCGCGTGAGCAGTCGTCGAAGCAGTGAACCGTTCAATTGCACTGGCTCCTGTGCTGCTGCCTGCTGCGGCTGAGCTTGAGCCGCACAAGCGATCAACGATCATTGGATTTTATGGTATGGTGACGTGGCTTGGTGTTCAATTGTTTGCCTCGTAGTTACTATATTTGCTCCCATTGTGCAATAGTTTGCAATCGTTTTGTTTGCTTTCAATAGGTACCCATATTTGTTTTTTCTACTTTGTATTATTTTCTCATTTCTGCAGCTGCACCTTTCGTGTTGGTCGCGTTTGAATTTCTTGTACGTGCTTGTGCGTCATCCGGCACACTGCGCATGCGCATTTGCGCGCCCAACTCCACCCTACACCAGTGCGACTTATGCAACAGTCTTTTATGCCCCCTCGACGTATTCGTGTGTGTCTTGTCTCTCAAATGTTTTGTCTGTTTTGATTTATGAGTTTTATTGTGGGCCCATTTTGCTAATTCCATTGTTTCGTTTCCATTGCATTGGGTGGTGTTCAACGTGTCCGTCCGTCAAGTGCTTGTATGATCAATATAGAGCTCGGTATAAAGTAGACTGCCCTTGAATGTTTGAAGTGCTTATACTCCAATTCATATTTTAATAGTGTTGGAATCAAACTTTTTACTTTTCTATCACTGAGATGATACAGAACAGCTAAGCTGGACCTCGGCCGATGCCAGGGATATTTCTCCATGTTTCCAAGAAGCTTTGTATTTATCTAATGGCTAAAGAGATAGCGGCCCATTGGACACACAGTGGAAAACCCTGCGTAAGCTTCCGCCAAAAAAGGCTATACTCGAAATATCTTCGGTACTATCATCACCAGCTACGAGATCAGAAAATTCCTCAATTGTCTTTTTCTATCTTTGCGAGGGGTTCGTCAGTTATTCACCCGAAGCTAAGACAGGTTCTATTAATCCTTATCATTTCGCACTTCATTTCGCTGTCTACCATACGTGCGGAATCAAAAGACCTTTTCACCAGAGTGTCATCGTTTGCGTTGGTGTTTGTATTCGAATATTTTGTCCAAGTCATTAAAAAGCTTATAGAGCTCGTCATTCATCTTCAGCGGTGCCTCATCGTGATAGCAAAAGTGGTTTTAAAAAATGACGATGGCCTCGTGTTTGTAGATTTGCTAACCTATGCAGTTTTCCAGGATTTTCTAGGTCAGAGTAGTTGAAATACCAGTGTCCCTTGAGTTCATTAGCGGTGCTTTCCGTTGACCACACCCTTTCTATGGCCAAGTATTTCTTAAGTGGTCGGCTGAAGCCTATCCGCAACCCAATACGAATTTAGGCAAATGCAGACCATGTGCTTGGCCATTGCAGAGCATCTGATTGGGCAAGTAACACACGGTTTATTGTGGAAGTTTCTGGCAATAGGCATGGTAGTACTAGCGCCCGGTTTCCGCACTGATCAACAGTTTAACTACCTGATTGATCACACTTGATCTCAGTTATAGGTTCTAGTGAACGCGGGTGGCGACCAACGTAAAGGGTTCGTTAGGAAAACCTACGCAACAACACTCAGTGTCAGCTAGGGACGTTTACGCCAAGACTGGAGTCACGATACGATTAAGTAGTTAAGTGGTGGGTTCGCCTACGCCAGGCAATGTTGTGGAAAACTAAAATTCTATTTGCTCGGCGCTAGCGCTGCGTTATTGTGGAACGTTTCACACAAATTGTTTCTGCAAACGGCAGCATGTACCTTCATGTAGATTTAACAGGCTGCACTAACCTTTCACACTTTGAGCATTTACTGAAATTGCGCTCATCATCACTATTCCGCCCATTTCCGTGGCCTTGTAATTGTTTGAAGGATGCAAATAACAGGTAGAAGTTAAGGTAATTGATATATTATAGAAAGAAGTTTGGCAATGAGACCTAATAAACCCTGAAATAACAGCTCTAAATTTAACCGTTGTAAAGAGCCTAAAATTTGTTTTATAGTCCATGTTATCTCCCTTCCTGGCACTCACAATGGCCAAAATACATACCGAATAAGAGGTTTACATAAGCATTCAGCTGAAGGTCATCGGCAACTGGTTTTCATCAATGCGAATTCCTTTTCCGCCACGGATATGTTGCGCAATGTTGATTCGTGTTGACAAAATCGACAAACTTGCATAGACACGGTGACATGGCAACTTTCAGTTACAAATGCAACAACTAACCTCACGCTAACATCACGCCACAATCACAGCCGCAATCATGTCAGCCGTCAACGAAAAGTGAAACAAACGACTCAACGTAACCACAACAAGATGTCAACGACGGGGACATTAATTTCGCCGAAAATCAGCCAAGTCCACTAAACATTTCAAAAGTAACGGTCTGACATGCAAAGTAACCAAATTGTTAGGCTGTAATAAATCTTATCCCGAAAACTAAGTCTATGGACAATGTTCGATGAACGGACGGCCGAATGTGCTGAATGTGTGTGAGCTATGGTTGCAATGCAATGCAAATTGTTGCAAAAAGTCATCAAGTAAACCAAACAAAATCATTGAGCTGCGCGGTCAATCGGTGCAACAACAATGCTTGACCTCAACTCTGGCAAATGAATTACGTTTGAATTGAGAGCAATATGTAAGGGGCGCGCATGCGTCTTAAATGCCACAATAAACAAAACGATTTTGCGTTCCACGTCGCGCCTCTTCGGCTCCGTGAACTGCTGGACTGCTGCTGCTGACATGGGCGCTTAGTTGGATTTGCGGTTCTTTTTGTTTTTTTTTTGTTGTGAGCATGCGCGCCTTCGATTTGCGTTCGAGATTTAAATCTTGAACGCGCGAACACGGTAAATAAATGCAACACAGCGACTGCCCGCCACACCCTGCAGCTGCGCGTCGACAAAGTATCGCTACAGGCGAAACAACCACGGCCTCAGCGCTGAATTAAGCTGTTGACACATAACATCATGTCGCACTTGTCCCAGCCGACGCTGAGATAGATTGCTGTTGCTTTGTTGTCGCAGCTGCAAGTTTTCCTATAACCTGCCCTCTAACCAAGAAATGTTGCCAGTTCGTTTTACCAAAGCGAAGAATCGGAAGTCAATGGAATACAGATGTATTTTAATGTGGATGTGTACTTGGATATTTTATTAAAAGCAGGTAGATAACCTAAGTCCAGGCGAAACCGAACTTTGTATAACCGGCGTATGTATTCGTGAACTTTGTCACTGTTTTCCAATTTTACGCTTTGTGAACTGAAGTTAGTTAAGCTTGATGATGAAGTAGAACAGAGTATGGCCCCTCTTCTGGGTATTCAATTCCAGTTGGCAACTACACTCAACTCTGAATCTTACCTTTCTGTCCGTGCATTCCGGGCGCAAAGTGAACAATCCATGTAGGAGATGCAGTAGTAAATCGTGTGGAGTCTTGGGTAACAGCAGAAAGAGAGGGAGCTTTGATGGGGCCAATCCAATTTATTCGGTTAAAGCAAAGGTCTGTCCAGCAAAAATGGCTACCGAAAAAGCTTCAAAAAGCAACCTATTGGAAAATTGACCTACGTAAATGACGAACCCGCAAAAAAAAGAGGACCACGAATTTCGGATATACACCTGGCATCTACGGACCTTCTACAGAGAAGATAAATCGGACAGATGGTAAAATTTACATCGTCGCAATATGCGCAGACTACGAATCGTTCATTTTAAATTTGTGTTTCAACAATCGGATTTTCGGGCCTTTATGCATTGGCGAGTGCAAGTAACACAGGCGATGGAACTTTACAACGACACGGACAGAACTAGCTCTGAAAGTATTCAACTAAGAACCCGCTAGTGAAAGCAGAGGGAGAGAGAGGCCCCCACCGCGATGGAAAGGCCAAGCGGAAAAGGACTTGGTTTAACTTGGCATTTCCAATTGGCGTCAGTTGGTAGTCAGCAATACCAAAAACCGACATCGAAATATCCACAAAGAAGAAAAAACTAAAAATATCACGGTGTAATAGACGGAGGAAACGCCTATAAATAGCTAGACGAAGCTGATTTAGGACCCAGCAAATCTTGCTCTAAGAAGAACAATCCATTGGCAGAGGGAAATCACCAGTAGTGAGATACTATTTACAAATTTACCTCCGAGGCAGAAACACGCAACATACCAATCCAGCCTGCATTCAGTTGAGATGCGAGCGACAATTGAGCAAGACCGAGAGCACTGGTGGAAGAAAAACGTCTACCCAAGAGGAGGCAAAAGAGGCAGAATAATTAAATGCGAAAAGCTTGAGATGCTAGCTGGCAGGAATGTGAAGTGAAAATTCTCTTAGAAAATAAGGCGGCGGTAAATTGATTTCAAGACAGGGACTAGTACCAGCAAAGAGAAAGTTGGAAATCTGGGAACAGACGTCCAAAGTACACTTCAGATACGGAAGAGTAACTTCTCAACACCTTTGAGTGATGACATAGGGGACAAGTTTTATGCAGGAGAATTCATGTCTATCAAAAGCGATGAAGCTCTCGTTCCTCACTCACCCTAGGCGAGGTAAGACCAACATTTATGTGCATTAAGAACAACGATGTCTCCGTAGTCAACGGAGAGCCAGCCGAGCCTGCGGTTCAAATATTATGAACATACAAAATAACACAATATGGGCACCGCCAAGCGGATAGGAAAATAACTCAGAGCTGCAGACTTGCAAAGATTATATGTAATTCGTATGATAAGCAACTTACTGATTTCTAACTACCAGCAAGAAGAAGAGACTCCAGACTTCTAATAGAACCGCTGACAGTGCTTTATTTCGTCAGCACGTGCATTTAAATTAGGTCTAATAGAGGACAAAAAATGTAGGAAATATAGCTATCACGTTGCTCGAAAAGGTACAGCGCAGAGTCTATAGTCAGCGATCGGCAAAAGACCAAAGTGTCTACTAAAATTCACAAAAGGAATGACAATGTTTCTGGCAATGCTGTGGACGTTATATTCGTATATGTGAGACCTTTTATGGTCAGCTAACTTAACCCGGCACCCACAGAACCTTCGTTGTGCATTTTGTTATCAGTTCGCTTCGAGCATTTCTACATTCTCTGGAGTTTTTGATGACGTTCCATACATTTTGAGAGTTCAAATTGTGGCTTGGCTACCAGTATTTATAGTACCTGCCGGCAAAGCCAGATCTGAGCTGATCAGCCACCGGGTAGTTCAGTTTGAAATAGGCTACAACAATGATACAATAATTTTTAGAAGGTAGTTTCACTTCTTCTTCTTATCCGCCATGTTAGCTATCTGATAGAAAACGTGTTTCGTATTTTTTGTTGTACCAAATTTTTCAAAAAAANGTAGAATTCTCCTTTCTGTGTGACCTAACTGGGGCTACCGCCCCAGTGATGTAACCTTGGGAAAGGATGAGGTAACTAGAATTCCCTTTCTGTGTGGTAAACCTGGGGCTACCGCCCAATGATGTCTATTTTGGTTACTGGGTGTTTTATAAAAATGTCTTGTATAAAAAATGTGTGGGGGTTGCATTTTTGTCAATGGCGGTTCATTCCCTCTCCAAAAAGGTGGGTTAGAGGTGCCACGCCCACTTACCATTCGCCCACCGCCCCTTTAACGAACGGCCATAAAGGAAAGCCAACCCTTTTTATGATTTTTATTCATGTGATTAGCAGTGGCAAAAATGTATGTATTAAATATGTATATTTATATTTAAAATTAAGTGATTAGTTATGAAACATAGAAATCTTTACATGTTCTGTTAAAAAATATCTAAAATAACAAGCGAAAATCCCCAAGTTCTATATCGTAGCAGTGGCCACATTGCGTGTTTGTCACAGACACGGTTTATGTCAAAAATTTTGAAGTGAAACTACCTTCTAAAAATTATTGTATCATGGCTACAACTGTCTAGCAGTTGAAAGCTCAGTTTCAGAGGCAACTCTCTTGAGCTTACAGCCCTTCCACGGCACACTTTGGTTTAATTTTCAATCCGAATATTTTTTAATTTCAAGATCTTGTTCCCATAAACTTCTCGCTGGAATTATTGTGGTCAAACAGTTTTCTAAAACCCGTAATGATCTACTTAGTAGTTGGAGCATTTGAAATTTGGCGCATTTTAGAATTTTGGAATGAACAAATCTAACTATAATGAATGCTACTCGATTGTGTTTGCCGTAAAGTCCAGTAGGAAAAGTTGAAGTTTGCGCGCATGATGTTCCTCGCACCTTATATTTTCTTAAAGTAGATGCCCCCGAGCATGCCCACCAGACTGTGGCGCCGTGGAAATAATATCCCGGACCACGGCTGCGTATATCCTGTGCCTAGTCCGCTAAAATCAAGGTTATTCTAGTTTAGAGAGGTGATAACCGGGACGTTGTCTAGAAAAACAAATTTTACGCCTTACAAACATCCCACAGAACAGGATTTATTACGCTGAAATGTGGATAACCTCTATTGAAGATGAGAATTTGTTGTCGACTTTAAGGAGAATTATTCTAGATAAGGTTCATGGCACCATTCGTGGGGCTGACAGACATCTAAGAAAAGGATATTGTCAAATCATGCATTAAAATGCAACCTGTACATCTGGATATTTATGATTATGTGAAAAAATTTCTCGACTTGGCATTCATGGGCGGACAACAAAGGTTCCCACGAACGTAATGACCTATATCAACTAACTGGTGCAACGCCAAATTGATGCACATTTTATTAACAATTTTGTGATGTAACTATGTGACTAAATCTCCCGAATTGTTAAATTTTTCGGGAAAAACGTGTTTTTGATCCAAAATGGTGGCACACTTATCTTACACCATGCATTATCTTTAGTTTCGCATAAAGTACAAGATTGCATAGCGAAATTGTGTTTGTATAAATTCTTAAAAAAGATATATTAAAAGCAGTATAACCTTAGTTGTGTATTTAACGTATGCGCTCCGTAGCACCATACACACTAAGATAATATGTTTACTCGCACGCCTTAACTTAAAAGTCATTTAAAAGTGATTAAATATTTGCGTGGAATAATTGTCTACAATATTTTTCACGCNCTAGATAAGGTTCATGGCACCATTCGTGGGGCTGACAGACATCTAAGAAATTGATATTGTCAAATCATGCATTAAAATGCAACATGTACATCTGGATATTTATGATTATGTGAAAAAATCTCTCGACTTGGCATCCATGGGTGGATAGCAAAGGTTCCCACGAACGTAGTGGCCTATACCAACTAACTGGTGCAACGCCAAATTGATGCAAATTTTATTAACAATTTTGTGATGTAACTATGTGACTAAATCTCCCGAATTGTTAAATTTTTCGGGAAAAACGTGTTTTTGATCCAAAATGGTGACACACTTATCTTACACCATGCATTATCTTTAGTTTCGCATAAAGTACAAGATTGCATAGCGAAATTGTGTTTGTATAAATTCTTAAAAAAGATATATTAAAAGCAGTATAACCTTAGTTGTGTATTTAACGTATGCGCTCCGTAGCACCATACACACTAAGATAATGTGTTTACTCGCACGCCTTAACTTAAAAGTCATTTAAAAGTGATTAAATATTTGCGTGGAATAATTGTCTACAATATTTTTCACGGATACATATATGTACATATATATTAATTTATTCACTTCGTGACACACTAGTATAATTACTCTAGATGTATTCGTTTTGGCAAGAAGAGCATTTTCGCAGTTTAATTAAATTTCAAAAATTACAAAATAGCTGAAATTTTATATAATTTAGTGTCACACTCTTGAAATGTCAGATGTATATTGTATTTGATGCCAACTTCCATTGCCTCCAATATGAACATTATATTTGAAAACTTCTCAAAGTTATTAAAAAAATCGAGTTGCAATAAAAAATAGTAGTTTCAGTACCTACTATTTCGCCTAAATAAACGTTTTTAAACCAAAATTTTTCAAATAATTGACGTACTTGTTACTGGAACTCCATTGATTGAAATAAATGCAAGAATAATGTTTCAACGTTTTTTCAGTTCCACTAAAAAAACTCGTGAGATTTGCTCATCAATTTAGCAAAACTTGCCAGTTATGAGTTTTCGGATCCTTACTGGCATTTATTTCTTGCTTTCTCTAATTTTCATATTTGCTAGGCTTTCATGCAGGTACAATGTAAGCGGTGTTTGACTCAATCGTTCGTGCAATCACGCATTCATTTCCCTACACAGCCACACACCCACACGCGCAGACTTCTCATACGCCCCTAACATTTCATTTTCGTTCATCATTTATTTAGTGCTCAATATTTGNAATCGTTCGTGCAATCACGCATTCATTTCCCTACACAGCCACACACCCACTCGCGTAGACTTCTCATACGCCCCTAACATTTCATTTTCGTTCATCATTTATTTAGTGCTCAATATTTCCAGCGTTGCAAGCAGCAAGCTTCCCAACACACACCCTTTGTAGCTAGCGTCAAATGTATTGCATGCCAATGCCGCTGCTACTGTTGTTTCCTCTATTTGTGGCAGCTGCCGCTGTTGCACGCTAACAAATTTATCCTTCAAATGTCCTTGCGCTGGGATACAACGGCCGCATTTTTACTTGCTCTCGCATAGACGCATTTATGTACGTACATACATACATACATACATATGTATGTATATGTTCTTTAGCATCTACGGGTCGTTGGCGTTTGCCAGCATCCTTGTGGCGAGGTGGGAGAAAACTGCAGTTGCCTTCGCATGCACCAGCGAAGCTACCCCTCTCTGTCTCTAACATTATCCGACCAACTATCGCGTGCCCCTGCAGCTGCTATGGTTTAAGAATATGTATGTACGTGTTTTCATGTTCAAGTTTTTCTTGGGTTGTTCGTTGTTGTTGTTGTTGTTTTTATGGCTGCTGGAGGAAAATGCCCAATGTGCATTCTCGGCAGTTGCGCCAGCTTTTATTGCTACTATTCCTGGTGCAAATGTTGTTCGCAATTCCCAAATCCTCCGCTGACTGACTGCCTGCTGGCCTGCTTGCTTGCAATTCCCATTTACAGCTTCTGCGTTCTACCCAGCTCGTTGTGTTCGTCGTTGTCGACATTGCGGCTCCTCAGCTCCACCAGCTTTACAGCTCGACATTCTTTAATGCTGTGCTGACATTTCGTTTGGAGGCGTTCGTTGTATGCCGTTGTTGGCAGTTGGGGTTTTGCAGCTGTTCTATATAGCCGTATGTGTGTGTGGGTGTGTACTGCTGTTGTTAACTATTGTACTTTTTGTCCGTCTATGTCCAGAGGTCGTTTAAAGGACCCTCGCCTCGGCCAAGATAGATGACGTGCCAGTTGGAATTGATGACCTCATGCAATTCCGCTGCCCGCTGCTTGCTACTTTGACGCCCCTCTATGCACAATTCATCGCTTCCCCAACATTAGTGTCCTTTTTCCAAATTTGTTTCTTGGTTCAATTTTTTTTTTTAGTTTTAGTGCAACTCCTACGCTTGTTTGATAGTGGTGCGCGGCCGCCTAACATCTTTCAACGGCGCTTCGCACAATCATCTTCTTTGCTCCCTCCACCCTCCGTTCTCGCTCTCTCTCTCTCTCTTTCTCGCTCCTAACATTGCTCGCCTTGCGCGTTCATTTTATTTTCGCTCGACATGTGGGAGTTTGGGATTTCGTGTGTTGGCATTTTGTTAACGGTTTTTCCGAAAATTACACTTTCTGCCGGAATGTTTACCAAGGGATCGTCAGCGAGTGCCAACCCGCACATTTACACATACGCACACTTTTGCATTCTATTTATGTATTTATATATTCGTAGCTCAGTTCGAGGCGCAAAATGCCATTGCAGTTTACTCGATTAGCGCCAAAATTAGTTTTTCGGTTTAGTATTTTATTTTGCTTTTAGGTTAAAATTTTTATTTTTAATTCATTATTTGTAATTCCAATCAGGTCCAATCTCACACTGCCACTGATTTCTCGCATGAAGTTTTAATGTGTTTTAGCCATAGTGTCGCGCTCAATATTCCAACAGCTTCTTGTTTTCTTTGTCCTGTGAAAGCAGTGGTAAAGTAATTTCGTTGTAGCTCATTGATGATAGATAGGTAGACAGATATTTTCTGAGATATGCATTGGAACCAGGAGATCTAGGTAGGGTAATGAGTTCGTCATATCTTTTCCTATTATGTCCTCCCAATAGCTTCATTACCTGTCGCAGTCCAATGGCTTTCTGTTCTAAGGATTTGACTACAGTGCTTCTATCTACTCTTCTACGCTGTTATCTGATGGTGTGTGGTTTTTTTCTGGAAAGAAGAGCTCGGTGTAATTGCTGCAGCCTTCCTGTCCAGCATGTCTGCCTTTTCGGTGCCCTCTACGCCTTTATGACCCGTAACCGTGAGGAGGAAGACTCAGTTGTTTGCCGCTATGGTGTTTAGTCTCTCCAAGTACTGGAGAAATAAAAATAATAATTTTATGGAAAAGAAGGGTACACAGTTCGGTCTAATTGTCGCACAATACACTGGGCAGTTTTCCCTTGGGGACCGAAATACTTTATCTCGGTCTAAAGTTGCTGGTTCCGTTGCTTTCGGGAACTCTTGAGCTATCCGTGTACCGACCTAGGGAACGAAACCGGAAGTATTTCTTAAAATTTGTATCGTCCCAGTTTGCCTTATTCGCTGTTATATTTCAAAGCTTGGGGGGGGGGGAGGCCGTCTAACCTTCTACTTCTAGCGAAGAGTACAGGCCACATGATCTGCGTATGCCACTGCGTAGATATAAGAGCCCTTAAGGCTAACGAGTGGGGAAATCATGACGTTGTACCATGCCTCATAACCGAGTGGCAAATGTTATCTAAGTTGGCAGTTGGAGCCTATACTTCAATGTCTTTTGGAGCCGTCCTGATTCGAATCAGTGGGCACTTCGTAACGCATAACTTACAACACTAAATACACAATACACATCTACTGTACATCTTTTTAGTGTTTCAACTATGCCCCTGACAATTCAGATCCTGCGAACATTTCAGCTGTTCCTAAACTCACACTCGTATATCCTTAAACGAAAAGTGAGTACGACAGTTTTTGTAAGTCGAACTTTCTCTAGAAGCCATCAAATATTAGCTCGAAAACGTAAGCCGTATCCATCCACTCAGGTTGCATTCACACAGAAAGCCGAGCGGGGCCGATCGAAGAAAGATAGAGCGAAACGAACCAACAGGTGTTCGCACAGAACGAGGCTGAGCGGAGCTTGTCGCATGGACTCGGCTGTAAAACTACCATAAAAGTTACCACCAATGAAAAGCGGCTAAAATATTTCCTCAATTTTGTTCAAAAGATTAGTTTAAAAATTCGTCTATTTGAAAAGCGGAAAAATTAAATAGAAAATTAAAACCGGCTTTGCTCTCAGCTTCCAAAACACTCTGGAACACTTTCATATAGCAACAGAAATTCAAAAGCTTTACAACGCTCGGCTTGGCTCCGCTTTCTGTGTGAACGTACCCTTAAACTTTATTTTTAGGTGACGGATATCAAACACTTTGAACCGAGCCTGGGTCAATTGTTAATTTAATTCACGTTAATGTAACGATCCGTTCACAGAAATAGTCAACCATCGACCTGATTTTCGTGAGCAGTTACCTATTTCAAAGTGCTTCCTGGGTAGCACACACAGTAACCATTCTCGATAGAAGGCGAGATGAAATGACGAGGCACTTCAAGGGTGAAACAGGATGAAAGCTGAGTTCGTTAGCCGAAGAAGTTCTACACTTCAGCCTTATTATGTATCTCGTATGATAGGCCGCACGAACGAATCGACATCGCCTCCAATAGAAATTTTATTAAATATACTCTATCGACTATCTTCGCATTGCTTTACGTCGATTAAGATTTAAACCGGCTAGAATGAAGTACTCTCCTGCAGACCAATCGTTCATGCGGCCTATCGTTCGAGTTAGGTAATAATGCTGTTAATATGGGATTTTTTTTACCAGAGGGAGCAACGAATAAGGCTCACTCACTTAATAGCCGGTCTATATATACATCTTATATAGATCTCTTATATATATATATATATCTTATATATATAGATGTCTTATACGGCCGCGATGAAAAAAGTCCTCCAGCAGCAGTCCCGCACCAATCAATGCAATGTAACAGGTAGAGGCGAAGCTAACAAAGATCCAGAGTACGAGGATCGTATGCGGACCAACACTCCTTGTACAAGCGTAACGAGAGAAATAGTAAAAAACAGCAAGCAGAAGTGCTTTTAGTTCCTATGCAATAGCGTGGACCAAGACCCGTGGAGGAGCAAATCGGCAACGAGGTATTTCCGTCGAAGACAGACATTCAAAGAGCAAAAAGTCATCGTTAGTCCAATGCGTAGATGCCGTTCTTAATCGAAGGCTTAAACTCATCTCAAAGGCGGGTACAGAAGAAATTATTTTTTCGTACGTTCAACGAGTGATATGTGGAAGTTTTGTGCCTCATATAGCAGCAAGGTGAAGAATGCTTTTATGCTGCATGCTACCAGAAAAACTGTAGGATTTATATAAGCATCAATGTCCAACAATCATCATAGGATTGAAAGCAACTATCTTTCCGACCGATTATAGATTTACGGAACAGACGACTGGGTCAAAAATTGTATTACCTTAGATGGCGTGCCTCAAGGATCCGTCCTCGGTCCAACACTCTTGAACGCAATATATGACGGCGTCCTGCGATTGGAACTGCTAGCCTCGCTGACGATATCGAGGTCGAGGTCGAGGTAGCCAAATATAAACGAGATTTAACAATATCTGAAAACTCTGGAATCCTTCGGCTACACGATAAGCTTATGGAAGCAGGATTTCAGCTGGCATACCAGAAGACTGAGGCAGTCTTTAGCAGCAGCAGGAAGTTACGAGAAGTCGCCAAAAGTAGTGTTTGCGGCTACCTCGATGGAGACTGTAAAATACATACTCCTCTTTTCGATGCGAGGCTCACATTTAAAGCGTGTATTAAATTTGCAGTCAGAATAGCGATAAAAGTTGCTTCAGGGCTACCGCTAAACGCCAGGGCTCCTAAACAAGAACGAAGACTTCTATATTTAAGTGAGGTGAGAACTCTGTTGTATGAAGTATTAGCATTGAAGACGACATCTTACG
>NW_016159880.1:12560-28807 GCF_001687245.7 Rhagoletis zephyria | reverse complement strand
GAAAGCCTGTTCACTGTACCGACTTTGCGGTTTAAGAGTATGCTGAGCTTCCAGAACAACGCAGAGTAGACAGCGTTGGTAATAATATCCCAACGGTTTTTACCCTCCATTCCCGCCCATCCGCACGAGGGGCGCAGTCCGCATGACGTACGGAACCAATATTTTAAATTTTTGTGCCGAGTCACGATAGGCAGGAGTTTGTTAAGTGTCGAGATCTAAAACTGTTCAGCTACAGAACTAAATTCATCAGCTGATTCTATGTATTTATGTCAATAATTCACTTATTGAGAGAGGAGAGTATCGCTTTCTTAATGCTGAAAAGCGGATCTGATATATCAAACGTGCTGGAATGAGAGTTAAAATCCTGGCATAAGCAACGGAGTGGGTCGTGCAATTCAAAATTGGTTTTACAAGCTTTCAGAAATATGGGACAAAAGTGTCTTGATACGCGTGACGGAACATTAAAGCTTACATCAGCCAGAAGAGACGGACTTGAAATTGAGCCTGTCAGTAATTTAACCATAAAAATTATACCAAGCATTTCCCTGCGACTGGCAAGTGTAGGAAGGTTAATAAGTTTTAAGCGACTCGTATAAGGTGGAAGACTATATTGAGAATCCCATCGGAAATTTCTTAAAGCAAAAAGTAGGAATTGTTTTTGAATTGATTCTATCTTGTCTGAGTAAATTTGATACCTTGGATTCCAAACCACCGAGCCGTATTCCAGAATCGGCCTAACTAATGTTGTAAACAGGGTTTTAGTGATATACGGGTCACTAAATTCTTTTGACCATCTTTTCACAAATGCAAGTACACCTTTAGCCTTGTTGACTGTCACATTAATGTGAAGATTAAAATTAAGCTTACGGATCCATTGTGATACCAAGGTCCACAAAATTGTATACCTGTTCCAGGTTATGGTTACCTATTATATAAGAAACTGGCAGAACAGCTCTTCGCGAGAAGCACATTACTTTACATTTCTTAAGATTTAGAGGCATAAGATTTACTTTACACCAGTAAGCCATAGTAAGTCTCCGATCTATTGAAAATGTAAATGGCTTGAAAGTAGATATGGCTGGGTTAATTTTTATTTAAAAGCATACTTGCAAAGATTTACTTACGCAGACGATCCGTACTGCACTCTTTGTATATTTAGTACAAGTAGTCGAAGACGCGGAGCATTGGTTTTTTCGTTTGCCTGCATTTCGCAACCGAAAGGGACGGCTTCCGTATAAAGGTGAAGAGGCCACATAAGGTTGATAACATCCCTGCAGTGAAAAGCCAAACCAGTTAGAAAAAATACTAGTTCATTAACTATTATGTGCCTACCAGTTCGACAATTTCGAAGAACTTAGGCGATCAGCGACATCTGCCTTTGAATTGCCAAAGCCAAAAATAAAACGCAATTAATTGCTTTTCTTACAAATGTCGGCTGTGGCGTCACGTGAAGACTACTGGTTCTGGTTCTGAAATCGCAGGTTCGAGGCCGCTTGGAGGTGGTTAAGATTATTAAAGTTAAATAAATGTAAGTAAAAATAATTTATTCAACTTATAAATAAATAACAAATTTGAAAATCTAATTGCATTGCAAAAAAACATTTAGGAAGAAATATAAAAACAAAGAAATTAAACAAAAATATTTTTTTTATTAAATTTAAAAATTACAACAGCATAAACAAAAAAATAAATTTATAAAAAAATAAAAATAAAATAAAAAATAGAAAATAAAAAAGTTTCCCTGCGCCAGGATTTGAACCTGGGACCTCAGGCTAACCATGCGAGTGCTCTGCTCTCTCGGCCATTGTGACTGCTGGAGCGTCGCGAGCAAAATGGCACACTTATGCTTTTCACGGGTCATGAATTGGCAGACTATCTCATCAACTGGTATGATGCTACTAGTATTTATACTAGTAGATGCTGATGCATAGCCTAACAATTGACATCTCGTAGGACATCGCAATGTTAAAAATACCAGTCGCTAACATTCAAAAAGGATAGAACGTGAACTAGTTTGGCTGAAACGCAAACTGGTAGAATTCTAGTTCCCAACTAGTAGCTTTCCCTGCAGGGATTGTAGATACCTTGCTTGATGGAATAGAAAATTGGTCCGTGTTGAAGGAAACGGAGCAGAGATGCATTTTTAGGGCGCGTTCACACAGAAAGTCGAGCGGAACAGAGCGAAGCTGCTGGTATTCACACTGAATGAAGCGAAGCGGAGATTTTCTCACGCAATCGGCTGCAAAGCTATCAAAAAACTTACTGTCAAAGGAAAGCGGCAAAAATATTTGCTCAATGTTATTCAAAAGATTTGTTGTAAATTCGTTTTTATTTGAATATTTTGCTATTTTGTTTGCAGCAGCGTCATGAAGCTGAAAAATTAAATAGAAAATTCCAACGCTTTGCTTTCAGCTCCAAAACGCCTTTGGAAAAGCTTGCTGTATGAACACTGTTATATAGCGACTGCAATTTGAAAGCTTCACTCAGCTCGAAACGGCTTCGCTCGGCTCGGATCCGCTTTCCGTGTGAACGTACCCTTAGTGTGGTGAGGCGAAAGTCAAGTTCGACACTTATCGGCTTCAATGCCTTTTGCCTCTCAAAACAGCAGGATCGAAGGGCGAAGGCTTTTAGAAAACCACCTGGGTCCTGCCGGGTGATAGTGCTAGAGGTGCGCACTCAGCCACGGGGACCGACTCTAAAATGGGGATTATGAAAATAAGCAGAGAAAACTCCAAAAAATGTCCATGAATCCACTTTACGCGGCTTTAGTCACAGTCCCTACCACAATTTGCATTCGAACTAAGTTCCAAACTTGACTACAAAATTCTCTTTTTATAAATTCGAAAGCCGATTTTATTGTTGTTACAATAACTTAAATTATTCATGCCATATATTAAGACTGCTGCATTTTTACTACCCACTAACTGCCTTCACGGCGATAGCACCAAGCCTGCAATTCAAATCCGATACTTTGGAGCGGCTGCCTGCAAGTGCCATATTCGTCGTCGTATGAGGCGTTACAAGTAAATTGATTGTTTCAGTGTCACAAGTGGATATAACAGCCCGTACTCTCTACCTTTCGCTTTTTTTACGTTTTCCTTTTTTCATATTTTTTATAGCCGCTTTTTGTCATTTTGCATCGCAGCGACACTTGCAATGCTAACTAACGGCTAGGGAAAAATGCCTAATTGGTTGGACGAATGAAAGATTCGTCATGTTGTTGACAAGTTAACGCTCGAATGCGCCTCTTTGCAAATTTGAAAGAATGTGTGGGAAAATATTGAGTTAAGTAATTACAATCATTTTTTGTTTTACATGGGGCATGCAACAACATACTAGATACATAGTAGCTGCAAGTGAATAAAAACTAAATAAATTTGCACAACCTGCTATATAAGCATTGCAATAGATTTTGGCAATAAAACTGGAAATTACTAAAAACTAAAAACCATAGTTAAGATTTTTCGTATGCTTCAAAGGGCACAGACATTTAATTTTCCACAGAATTAAAATAGCTGAAATAAGCCTAAAGATTCATATCTTATCTATTAGTTTGTAAAAAATGTAAGGCAACCGATGTAACAGCGTTCGTTTGAACGCGACGTACTTGACTCTTAAGCAGGGATTACACAATTTGTACATTTTGACAGTTGCAAAGTGGGGTTGTTTGGAAATTTGTTTATTGAGCTGAACTCAATTCTCGATAAAAATTTCTAGACAACACCACTCTGTGACTGCCAAAATGTACAAATGTAAAAATCTTGTGATCCCTGCTTTATCCACAACGCCTCTGCCTCTCAAACGGTCAAAATTGTTTGGTCGTAGGGAAGGTTAGGTTAGATTGAAGCGGTTCATTGTGTTACCGCCGAGTTCTAAGTTATGCCTATTCCCTTAAAACATGGATCGGAGATCGTCCAGCTCTTCGAAGGAATACTCCAAGAGCGCCTTGGCTTTTTTCTGCTAACTCCCAGCAGTGACAAAGGAGATCATGAATATTATTGTCATCTTTATATTAACGCGCTATTTATTGAAATTTTTCTATAAGAATCGAAATTTTTATATATAGTCATAAAAAATTTATCAATGTATCGAAATATATCAAGTCATCGAAGCTTAAAGTTAGCGATGTTTAATAATTTACCAGAAGTTCTCGAATCCTTCAAATTGATCAATGGTTTAGTTATCGAAATTTGTCGAGACACAGAAATAGTTGTCGAAATTTATCGATAGTTACTGAGTTATGAAAATTTTTAGGATCATCGAAATTGGTCTAATTAATGAAATGTAGTTATCGACATTTATTGAGCTATGATTACTTATTGAAATTTATCCAGTTATCGCAATCAATCCAGTTCTTTCAACTTAGCGGGTTATCGATACTTATTGCTTTATCGAAAATTTTCGGTTTATCGCATCGATATTTTCGGAATTTTCAAAGTACGTATATCGAGTTATTGGAATATATAGGGTTATATAAATTAATAGATTTATCGAAAATGCGCTATCAAAATCGATCGAGTTTTCTAAAGCTATAGAGTTACCAAAAGTTTAACGAGTTATCGATATTAATCGAGGGATTTATATGTTTGAGTTATGAAAATTTATCGAGTCATGTAAACGCACAGTTATCGAAATTTATCAACAGTTATCTAAATGTGTCGTTTTATTGAATTGTGTAGAGTTATTGGGATTTAGTGTTTTTGAAATTAGTTTCCGAAAAAAATTAACCGAGGTGATAAGAGAGTGGCAATCGTATATTAACTAGCTGATAATTTATTTTGTGGAACTTCAGTGCGAGTAGGGCTGCCTGACTGTCCGATATATTTCGAGGATGTGTCTCTTCTAAGGCATTCTCTGCCGCAAATTTACACTACATGAATTTTCGCTTCAAGATGGTGTGTCGATCTTTTTAAGCTCGGTCCAAATATGCCAGCCCCAGTTTTCAATTTTCCCGTTTAGATCCATCTGTATATCAAACTTCCAAGTAAGGTTTTGGTGTATGGATTCCCTGCGTTCCATAGAGCTCGAAATATAGATTTATAGTGTTGGACCTATTGGATGGTGCATTTTCAATATGGGGTATTTCTCCAATAAAGCAGTCTTCTGTAAGAACCGCTGCTGCCCGACGTATTTTTGGTATTCTAAGTGTGTCAAGCATTAATGGATGACCACAGTTTCTGCACGATATCCCTCATTGATTCCTTTCGCCACCTATCCTTCACAATAACATAGAATTTTTTTTCTTTTTTTCTTTTTTCATAAATTGACGCCAATTAACCTGGCTTGTTTCTCTGACTTAGTCCAGTTTACACTCATAAATTGTCGAGAAATAGGTTCTGAATTTATCGGAGTTGGTTGAAAGGGAGTAATCTCTTTCATTAGATAAGTCTATGAACTCGAGCAGCGCTATGACCCATCTAATGATGTGACCATCCTTCACCCGCGTTGAATTTTAAGGTAGTGTTGCAAAGAATTTTTGGGGAGTGTTACTGGAGTGACAGTCCTTGGAGAAATATAAATCTGGGTCGTTCCATTTACGTAGACACGACTGTCGTTGGAACGATTATTGCATATTTCCTACCTACTGCTGAGATCAATTGGGCAAAGATTTACGAGATTGAAGAGTTCTTTTTTGGCTGTATTGCTCTGGTTATTGACGGTCCTTTTTTTGGAAGCATCCTTGCGGATTAGAACTCTGCATAAAAGTACAGATACAGTCAAAAGAAGAAGAACCTTGCGGTTACACATGTCCTGTATGACAAAGAGCGAAACTTCATTCTCCTAATAATTTTGAGTGTACAGTGAGCCATAATGTTTTGAAGTTTAACTTCGTTTTCGGCATCACACAATAAAATGTTTCTTCTATGCCAGGTTTAAGTTGATAGAGAGTTTCTGTAAACGTTCATTTGTGACTACTACCCTAGCCGTAATCTATGTTATCAGCGACGTAGTCGAAGCTTCTAAGAACGCTAGAGTGTTTAAACCCAAAGGCTCCTAAGTCTGAGCGCAGTCTTTACTGCAGCGAGTGCATTGTTTGCAGATCATCAGTTGCAGTTAGCTAACTGGATTTAAGTGGGCCGGTGCAGAGGGGGTTGGTGTCGCCGCAGGAACCTTCACAAATTGGACATGTATTTCATACGTCAGGGTCGCGTCTGAATAAGCAGGCGATTGCCATATCTTGACATTAACTAAGCCGGAGTGGTACGGCAATATAAGCTCTTCGTTTGCGCTGGGCAGTAATTAGGCTCCAATAACGGCATTTATTACGGATTATCTGTGGATGCCGTTAATGGCTTATCGGTACGCCGTTGGTTCCAAGGTTTTTGATGGTGCGTTGTATTCAATAACATGCCTTCTGCAAGTGTCTGTTTGTTTGCTCCCTTCGATAGTAGCTTACCAAATTACCTTCTGAGCAGTAGATTGTGCTCCATAACAGGAAGCAAATATGTACATACTATATGTACATGCGTCACGATGCATATGGTGTTCCGGTAACACGAAAAGCCATTTCGTTGCTCTTCAAACTGCGGCGTTCTTCTGATTGTCCCCGGAGACCACTCAGGCATAGCATAATTTAGACCCATCCGGCCAATTTCCTAATAAATACATATATTGCCGACAACATTTCTTTGCCGATGCCACAAGTGCTGCGGGTGTGTGACTTGAGACATTGTTGCTGCTCTATACTTTGTTAACAATTGCGGTTGCATGCGCGGAGAAGCAGATCAAGCTACCAAAGACAATGCATAAAATTTTCGGGTAATTTGCCGTCGGAAAAGCTTGACCTCCCCCGTCGAGGTGGAGGTAGAGAGCGCCACCGTTGATTTCGTCGGGAGCGGCTTAGGCTCCGTGCAGTGAAGAAGCGAGAAGATTCGGACAGATTGCCGTTCTGTGGTTAATAGCAACCCAAGTACCGACGACCTTCCAAAGTGCGGGCTGCAACTGCGCTTAATTTTGTTGCGCAGACCAAAAAATTTACTGCCGAAAAGTACTTGGCAGATGATACGTGCCTGATCTCAATAATGTGTGTGTGCATCGCATATGCTTAAGGAGGTGGTGTACTTACACCAGCAGGAATATAAGATCCCGATTTCCCCAAAAACTAACTTCTAAATATGTACTACGAGTTCTTCATTGCCAAGTGGAGCACCATATCATACTATATGAATATATGGGCACGCATTGACCCCTTTAAAGTGAACTTTCAACACTTACACACAGCTGACTTGTTGGTGCTCCGAATGTGTTGCATGTCACTTCGTATGCAGATACATACTAACAATTCGTAGAGCAGCGTAAATGCGCAACATTAACTACAATGATCCAAATAACAAGTGCAACAAGCACTTGTTGCCACATGCCACATTCAAATTAAATGCATTTAAAGCGTGTACAAATGTGATGTTGCACTGCATCGTCAACTGCTTGCGAGCGCGCCAACAATGGCAACAGCAACAACAATCAGCAATGCAACGTGGCCGATCAAGTAGCAGCACGGAATGCAACGCACAATGCCACAATGCGAGCGTGGTGCCGGCGTAAAGGTGTCCAATTGGATTATGTCACACCAAATAGGCAAACAATAACAACAAAAATAGCTATAAAAACAAGAATCGCAACAATAAGTGGTGAAGTTACAACAACATAAATGTATAGTGCAACATACTAATAGCTGTGCTCATTTGTGCAACATACTGCACGCATTCAATTCAATCGCAAAGCTCTCACTCACCCCGACCTCAGTGCTTCGTGCGAGTGCCTTGTTGCACGAAAATGTAATTTAATTTTAAATACTAAATTCACGATGCAAGTAGCGACTAGGTATTCAAACCATTTTTGGTGGTAATTGAATGTTTTGTAGTTGTTGGTTTTGGTTTTGTTAATCTTATAGCAGCTTATAGCTAAACAGTTCACAAGTGCAACTTTGTCGTTAATTACTTTGAACGATTCACTGAGCTAAGTCATCGTGAATGATATTTTTTCTGATTCTGGTCAAGAAGTATTCATTTTTTTACAACTAAAAATTATTAAATATGGTTATACTGTTATAATGACATACATAAACTTATTTCAGACCTTAAATGATTTAACGGTGGTCACTTGAGAATAACCCCCTCTGAATGAGAGCAACGCACAGCAAAATTGGCAAATCACGTCCATTGGGCCAATCAGAACGCACGGGGTTCACCATACACGATGGTACGGCATGTCAATGTGATCGGACATACACGGCACTTTTTTCCCCTTGATGATTTTCAGTAATAAGTCGACTCCAGCGCTACCCGGCGCCTCATTTTTGCAATAGTATTACCCTTACCGTTACGAATACATATTTCGAATATTTATGTATAATAAAAATTTGGCTTGCATGGGAGTTGACATGCCCCCTTCACTTAGCGGTGTGAAATATACTTCACCACCTATTCTCATACCTATCAAATATACACTATTACACTATACACACACTACTATACATTTCATATAAATCGGTCAAGCCGTTTCGGAGGAGTTCGACCACAAACACCGTGACACGAGATTTTTATATATTAGATATAGAGATTTAAATTTGTAAATAACTGGCAACCCTCTATAAAATTATTACTTCTCTTTAACAGGTCTATTCTGCACGTTACCGAAGATTTTGTAACCGGAAAGTTGTATTACCAAAAAATGTTACCAGTTCTTGTCACCGCGATTCTAGAGGTACGTTGGTAATGCAGTTAAAATATTCACCAATTCAGCTATGAAGAATTGTGCAAATCCTGGCATTGCATATTTCTCGGGGCAATAATTTGTTACCAGCTTATGAGATGGTAACAAAATTTACCGGTTACAAGAGTATACAGAATGCGAAAAGGGTTTAAAAATTGACAGGAACTTTATTTACCGGTTACAAACTTTTTATTACCAGCGCAGAATAGACCTGTAAGAGTGCATTTAAATGCCTTTCATTCGCTGAATGCGTTACAATATTTTACTCAAGATATATATTTAAGTCACAAAAAATTTTGTGGGGTGGCAAACTACTTTTATTTTTTACCTCAACCGGCGAGGCAAAAAAGACAACATTATTTTTTGATTTTGTTATGTACATACCTTTATGTGCAATGTGCATGTCCAATTAAATATCTGTGTTCATATGGAATAGTAGCTTATGTCGAATGGCCGACTTTAGTATAATGCGGCATTCGCAGCATATGATTGCGAATGACTCAATACCGTCGAGCCGTTGAAGAACTTTTGGCAAATAAACGTGCAGGAAATAGGTCCAATAGTAGCAAGTCATTATTCTTATTAGGTCTCATCAAAAAATTCCTTGTCGTTTAAATAACAAAGTGAATGCCGCACTATACTAAAGCCAGCTTCCCGACATAAGCTACAATTCCATACGAACACAGATGCATACATATATAAAAAAACAAATACAGTGGTCACTTTATGCCAAGTTTTAACGTATTATTTTTGTTGTTATTTAATTTTGGTTATTTTTTTATAAAAATATAATTATTCATTCTTTAGCAAACCCATGTATATCCAATTTTTGAGCTTTGTGCAATATTGAAAAAATTCAACAAACTTTCGTACAAATTTCGAGCTTTTTTAAAAATTCTAAAAAATCAACCGTAATTTTTAGCCATTTCAAACTTGTACTTTTCTCTACTAGAATTGAATAGGCTACAAAACTGCATACTCAGAATTTAATTAAAGACTCGAAATTTTTACGAAAATTTGTTGATTTTTTTTAATTGCATAAATTTCTAAGGCAGTGTCACTCGATGCGTACATTTGTACAGATTTGTGCACTTTTATATTGCGCTACTTATACAAAATAAAAAAAATTGGGACAATTTTTTGTGTAGTCAAATGATTTGTAAAATAAAACAATCTTCTATTGGAAAATTTGAACACATTTTTTTCGTGATTGGGATAAAGAAAAATATGCTTGGGTATTCACACAATTGGGATACGATTTCCAAATACCTAATTGTGTGACACTGCCTTTATACTAAACAGCGGATATTACACTAAGTAAGGCTCCGGGGGTACAATTATTTTCAGAGCTTCATTTATGGTATGTATTGGTCTCATGCTATCTGAAAACCTACTTTGGCGCGGCCAAACCATGTGTGTTCAGGGTATTTGAAATCTGCTACAAATGACAATACCAAATTTACTACTTTGCTAATTCTTTCTTCTTTCTACAAACACACATATTTACACATTTACTTTGTAGCCAATTGTTTCCACTTCCCATGCTACTTAGGCCATTCCGAATGTCACCATTCGCCAGCGAATACATGGGAAATTTGTTGTTTAGACGCTGCAAAAGTTATTACCTCTTTCCGCTTTTCATGATCGTACACACAAACACATGCATACGTAGTAAAAGCACCTTAGCGGAATTCCAATCGCACACTTCCCAGCCCAAACACTTGTCACCAGCCAAGTGTAAGCATTTTCATTAGCCAATCGTTGTGCCGCACCGCACCGTACCGCGCCGCAAAGTTGCAATGGACTTTGGCAAATTCAGTCTTGTCTGTGGCATGCACTTGATGCGCTCGTCGCGCGAAGAAGTAACAAATCCATTTCATGGCAACTGCCAACAATTGCCAACTGGTCAGAAAACACTAAACGTTGGTGGTAGTGATGGTGGTGGTGCTGGTGCTGCTGCAGATGAATACTACTCCACTATGACCACCACCAACAATAATCCACGCTACTCAAACCAACTAACAGCCAAAGGTATGTTTGGTGGCGCGGCGAGTTGTGGCGCGGTTCGGCGCCCTTTTGCGCAGCTGACCTCTTTAGCCTCTTAGGAGCGCTACCCGCGAAGTAAAATTATGTGATAACAGGCACCAATTCATGGTTAACACGCTCGAATGGGCATGGGCGACGCGACGCTGGACGATTCAAATGTTGGATGCTGTGCATAAGTCGCCATTGTTTAGCGTACCAATGCCAGTGTTGCTGTTAACATGTTGGTGTCGGGGAAGGTGCGCCACACCTTTCGGCGCACAAACACAGTGGCCGAATGCAAAGTGAAGTGAGTGAGTAGCAGACAAGCACGAAAAGTGGCTGCTGATGGGCAGCAACAGCACCGTCGGCAGCAACAGTGATTTCTAGCGCCGCGCGTTAGTGGGAAAGGCGGTCGTCCGAGCATCCAGGCAGCCAGGAGCCAGCGATCGCCCTTTCTACCTACCCACCACCTGATCGGCCCGCCTGCCGCCGAACGCGCGGGTAATTTAGTGTAACTGCCGCAAAAGCGTAAAGCGTTCGTGTCACAAAGTTCACGCCGCGCGCAAAGTACAACCTGCCACAAGCGCTGCCAAGCAACACTGCTACAACTACAATTACAACCAAGTGCTTGTACGATTACAACATTTTGTCGCGTCATTTACTATTTGCTGTACTTTTTCTTGAACTTTTTTCTTAAGCATCTATAAGAGTTGTTTTGGTTGTTGTTGCTGCAGTTGCTTTTAGAGTCCCGTCTAATTGTTGTCAACTTTTAAGCTTAAATGTTTGTCAAGTTAAAAGAAGACGTGTCACAAGCACAGTGCACAGTTGCCATACGAGGATATGTTTGAATGTGAACTGTTCATGCAAAGAGCTGGAGGAGGAGCCAGCGTATGGTTGTGCACCAGCAGCAGCTGCATAAGTACAGCATTGTCCACCATGTTGACATTGTCTAATTTCGCTTCTCGCGCGACTCATGTGGCAGTCGGTCAGCGGCGGGGTCAGCGTGTTTACAGTGCAGATTTCTTTTATTTTTCTTGGCAAACCCCCTTTTGCTTTCTTTTTGCTGTCGCCCTTTTTTATGCACCGTTAAATACTACAAAAGAAGGGTTCAAACAAATGAAGTGCCACAAAAAATGTGGACGTTGTCTACGGGTGTGGAACCCAGCCTTGTGAATGTCCTCTACCGGGTGAGACGAGTACATCTAATGTGAAAAAAGTAGGAGCTGAATATGCCGAAGGACCTACTTCAACTCGTTCACCTTACTCAATGCAAAGTTAAAAAAAAAATTACTGCCAAATTTCAATAGTCTCTCACGCTCTTGAAAATTCAGTTAAAATTCTTCAACTGGAAGCAACGTTGTTTCAAACAATAGTAGACTGGTACACAGCGCCGTAGTTAACAATACTTTTCAGGGGGAGCTGTCAGAGGAGCTAGAAATAATTGTGAGTGTAGCTTCGTTATTTGGCAAAAGAATGATGTCGAAGAAATATTTCCCTGTTCGGTACACTTACAGAGACATTTTAGAAGACGAAAACTTCCTTTACAGAAATTGTTGAACGGGCTGAGTAAGGGTGTACGCACATTGTCAATTTGCTACGCTTTTTCTAACTGTCCTACTAGCCTACTTTACAAATAGGTTAAGTTAGGTTATTGTGGCTGGCTGACAGACCTGCAGAGACCAATAGGTCCCTAGTGATGCCAGCTGGATATAGAAGTTTTAAGTAGTTAAGTATATTCGAAGTAGACATCATTTAGCACGCCATCGATTTTTAAGCAGGACAAAAGCATTGATACCAAAAATCTGTGCTATATTTGGAATATATCTGCCGCCAGTAGGCATGCATTTATTCAGTGCGATTTAATTTGCGGACTCTTTTAGCATTATCGCTGATTTCCGTTGGTTTAATCCGATTGAAATATAAGTAGGTGGAAGTAAGCAATATCTACTAGTTCTCCTTTTTCTTGTTTGGCGTTTTTCTTCTATGCTAAATTACGCCAGCGAAGACAAGTCTTTCTCCACCAGAACTTTTTTTCTTCCACTGCTTCTACCAGGCTACCACGCTGGATACTAACAGGACTGAAGCTCGAAGGCCCTTAATGCATAATCTTTATAAATGAAGGCTTCCTCTATCCACTTTACTAATGCTTGAAATATGCATGTAGAGCTAGCGAAAGGCAGTCAATAGATCCCTAGTGAAATATGCATGTAGAGCTCGCGAAAGGCAGTCACGAGGAATTCCGTTTTTTATGTTCAAGTCAATCAGTCTCTCCAAAAGACAAAGACAGACCGATAGTAATGAAGTCCTTAGGGCAAGCAAGAGAGCCCTTTCGGGGATTCAGGATGAACGCAACACTATCGCCACCCCAAGCCTTGGGGCAAACAAATTACACGACACCTCCACAGTCATTTTCACCTCTCCAGGTATGATGACAACGGATACAGGCAACTTGAAGGGTCTGATCGACTTTATCGCACAGGTCACGTGACGATCGCCCAAAAGGTCGGAGTGAATGGTGCAACCCACGTATGTGGGGCAGGACTGTAGGTAAAATGAGCATCAAAGAGAAGATTTAGCCACTTCTCGTTGATCTCGTTCAATTTCCTGCCCCGTCTCTCAGGTAGTCCCAGAAAGCGGTATTACTTGCGAGTGTCGGCTAAATCTAGCTGATATATCCTTTCATTGACTCCCACTTTACTTTTCTAATTTCTTACGTGTGCATATATCCCTAGTTAACTCTATAAATATCCTGATAAAAAGACAACCCACTTCGACGGACCCTAATAAAGAGTAGCCTGCTCGACGCCCTCAAATCAGAGAGCTCTACCTTCGACCTGGGCGGTTTCCGCTACCCTGCTGACATCTCAGCATACACGGGCTCTCAAAAGTATTTCTGAATGCAGTACTAAAAACTTCGACCAGCTCCTCCAACGCCTCCTCGGAAATCTTGGAGTTTCTAGCTAAGCGATGGTTCTTGCGATACAGCTTCCAATTCGAGGCCCTCAGAATCAAGTACGATGGGCGGTAAGGACGCGTTTCGTCCTATATAAAATGAAAATACCTATGATGGGTTCTTTCCAAACCCAATATACCAAGGTAGAGGATACATCAGTGAGGCCAAGGACCTCCTCCCTTGCTGCAGTTACGAACGTAGGGGCGCTACCTCTGTTAAATAATGCGAACTTCCCTACAAGGGGATCCGGCTAGGGATTTCTTCGACAGCATTGGAGTTGGTTCCACCTCGTCACCATGTGACGACGTCAGTCACAGTCTCCGGCTCCTTTAAGCTTGTAATGCCCACCCCAATACTCTCAGCAACCAACAGCGCCGAGTCGATTTCCATGTTAATAAGTCAAACTCCGCACTAAATCCCTTCAACGGTTCTGAAGGCGGTCGGTCATCAGCCCTGGCAGCGCCCTGAGCCCTACTTTCTCGAAACCATAGCTTGTTGACGCCTGCTATCACTGCGAGAGCAAAGGAACTGTGTCTTCAGCGGTATTAGGGCTTGCCGCTGATTTCATTCCCCGGACTACACCAGCCAGATAACCCTGCAGTACATACATACAGTTCGGTTGTGACCAGAAAAAAAGTTATTAATAATTCCCCTTCTTAAACGCTTAAGTGACGTTTGTAGCATGTTAACTCGTAATACATCTCATTTAATGCGTAATTATCTGATTTTTGTTGCTGCCACAGAGCTTAGTATTTAGCCATTTATCACATGTGGTCGCAGCAGAACCTATGCGCTTCAATACAGCCTTATCATATTTCAATTTATTGCCATAACTCTGCGTATACGAACTCACAACGCGGATGGATGGCTTAAGCGGCAGCGGGTCGTTGCAAAAGTTATTTGCCGTGAAATTCCTGCTACAAGCCAGCTTTCAATGAGCGGCATAATCATAACAACGAATTTGTGTGTGTGTGTGTGAGTACGGGTATACCTAGGAATATATAAAAATTATTTAAGCAGCGACGGACGCAATTGCAAACAATTCAATTAATTACGGAAAAATTGCGCTGTTAAGAATACATTTATGCGGCAAGCGAAGGGGCCGCAACACAGCGGATATGTATCAGGCTCAATGCGCTGAGCAGTGCGAAAGCGCGCGTTTGTGAGTTTTCATTGCAATTCAGGCCTACACGACAACTACTGTGACGCGGGTCGGTTGTGTGTGTTCAGACTGACACGCTACTTGCACATTTAATTTGATGTGGCAAACATTATGAACGGCTGCGCAGCACAAGGTTGCTTACAGTTTGCAGATGCCACGACAACGGCGACGTCGCCTCACACCATACCAAGCGTCGAAATTTCGAACAATTTGCGTACATCAAGCGCGCTACTGCCACTGCCACTGCCACACACACCGCACACGTTTTACGCGTTGCCGCTGCGCTCAGCTGACTCTTCGCGGCAGCGCCTATGCGAATAGGTGTATTTCACTCATTAGCATATTTAATTTTATTTAATTAGCGAATGCTCATGCAGTTTATTATGATTGGATGAGCGCACGCACAATGTAAAGAGCGGCTACATGGGCGCGCATGCGCACAAACGCCTTATTTCCGCAACGCTTGCAAGTGAGCGAATGATATATTGCATCTGTCAGATTATTAGTTGGATTCAGTTACTTCATTTAATAGTGCGGGTACTACAGCTGCAGCACGTCCCCAACGTATTGCTTTGCACATGTAGCACCTCAATTTTACCGTTAATCGTTTACATATTTTCAATTTCTTTATAAAATTGCATTTATGTATGCCCGCTCGCTCGCTCGCTCGCTCACTGCGTACATTTGCAAATTGATTGCGAACGCAAACCGTTTAAGTCAACACGCTGGTGAACAAGTTCGGTGCGTTGCACGCCGCTACGCATTAATGCCTCAATTATTTGTGCGCGAGACATACATAGTAAATTGCTGCCGCCAGTGTCATGTTGCACATTGGTGCTATCAGCGTAAAAGCACTTCGCGACGCGTCGTTGGCCAAGTTTATAATAAAAATAGTTATACCTATGTATGTATGTATGTGTCTGATAGTGTTTGCAAAGGGTTGATGGGTAATTTGTCATTAAGCAAATTGGCCAATCCATTGAGGGATTATTAAAGCGAGGCAAACAGGTTGCCAGAGTAGACGGGTTTTAATCGATATAAATACAGCACAGTAGTTCATTGCTCCCTTATAAATAGAACTAAAAAGGGACTATTAAAACTATGATTGAGGCACAAGTTTTTGAACATTCCAGTGTGTTTGCGTTGGCGTATCCTCCCGGGAGCTATTGAGTTACAGTTAACAAAAGTCGCTAAATGGTGATAAAAATATGTTAAACTTGATTAATGAATATGGAAACATCTACCTACTATATATAGGGGTTTTTCGTGGTGCTGATTCATAATCTGAACCTAAAATGGTTATTTTTGAAGGTGGTTGCCACCTGTTTCAAAATCAATTTGATTAACAAGTTTAATTAAATATTTGAATATTGGTGTCTTACGAGAGATGTTTAA
>NW_016159880.1:0-11459 GCF_001687245.7 Rhagoletis zephyria | reverse complement strand
TTTTTTTAACGGTATGACTTAAAAACTATTTAAATTTTTGGGCATTGCTATTTAAATTTTCTGAAGATTTATACTCACTCTTCTAACCCTTATTTAAGTTAAAATAATGTTTACGCTCTTAATATTTATTTGAGTACAATGGGTTGAGATGCAAGTCTTTCGCTGCAACAGCTGTAAATTTTACGCCTACAAATTACAATCCTGACGTCGTAAAGTGAATTTTTTGGAGAGAAAAAGAACACTTGCTTTCATGAAATAGTTTGTAATTTAGTAAACCTGTGTTTGAACCTCAACTCAGTTAACAGTGAGGATTTCCATTGTATTCAGAATATTGTCCAATACAAATGGAATTTAAGATATCTGTGAAGGCTCAACGCCTTACACCATCATATCTACAAAGGTGGTTTGTTTGTTTGCCTGCATATAGGTATATTAGGGCGGAGTAATTTGTTCAGAGCAAATTCTAGATTAATTCTAGCAAAAATGGGGAACAAACTGCATATACATATGCCAAAAATAACGTTTGACCATCTGAATTTTCAAAGGAAAAAGCAGTAAATTGTAACTTTTTAGTCGCAATTTATTTTTCATTGTACTAAAAAAAATTTGCACGAAATAAACAACCCCATTACGAAATTTATCAATGCCGAGGAGCACAAAAAAGGAACAGCCCAGCGCATTCGTCTTGGTCTGCAGGCTGTATCGGAGACACAACCGCTAGATTTTTATCGATAGCAAAATCGATAAAAATATCGATAACAAAATCGATAAAAATATCGATAAGAAAATCGATATAAATATCGATAAGTTCCGAAAATATCAATAACAAAACCGACGAAATATCGATTATTAGAACGATAAGTCCCGGAGTTCCAAAAATCTCTAAAATCCCGAAATAGTCTCCAGATTGAGTCTCTGTCTATATCCCTTTCTCTATAATTACCTTTACTTTAATCTTTCTTCCTCTATCTTCATCTTTACTTTTCCTCTTCCTCATATTTATCTTTATTTTTACTTTTGTGTTTATCATATTCTTCATCTACCTATTCCCCTTCACCTTTTCCTTTTATAAATATTGCGCCATCTGTTATTCAAAAGCCGAAGTACCTACACACATATACTTTTTGTCTCCTTCTCTCACTTCCAGCGCATGCATGTGTTTGCAAAATGATGACGAAGTGATTTTGTATGGAAAATTATTTATGCCCATATATTTGAATCAAATAAACATACTTAGAAGATATCAACCAATTCTTCCCATATACTAAATGAAAGAAAAAGTCTTAAATTTTTGATTAAAGAAAACAAAAACAAAATCATTCGAGCGGTTTTCAAGCATTTTTCCAAATCTTTTCAAAATTTTTTTTCATAAAAATGCTCAATATTTGTTGAACTTATATACAATTCGTACACGATAATATTTCTATTGCTCCAAAGAAGCCAGAAGAAACGTAGGACGTATTCTACGTAAAAAAAAAATAGTTTCGTTCTGAAAAAGTTATAGAACATCGATTTTTGATTAGAATTGAACGTGGAATTCTAATATCCATACACTTTTCTCGAAATTAAATTACTCCTCCCTAATGTACATATGTAGGTAGGCACTTCCATTCGAATACAATTTCTATTTGAATAATTTAGATGTGTGCTTGATGAATAACCAAGGGCATTGATAAATTTCAAACAGACTGACAGGCAAGCAGACAGCAAGCTAGAATAAATGGAAGAGATTCTACCTTGATCTACATACATGCACATATGGATGTGTGAATGTTCGTCGTGTTTATTTCAGCTGTTTATTTTGGTTACAATGAAAATATTGCTTCGTCATGAGAGGCTGGGCAGCAGTAACGTATGGTAATCGATATTTGTGGCGGAAGTTAAATGAGGATGCGTTCAGATTAGGAATAGAGTTAAGGCACTTTAATACGATTGAAATGTTAAATGTCGGTTATGCTGTCTAAAATGTATTTTATTGTACTTTTAAATTTAAAAAGAATTTCTACAACATAAAGCTTTTGAGGCCAAGTCGCGTCCGCACTGAACCAAACTGTGCCAGCACTTTTGCATTTTTACTGAATTTATTTCATTTATACACACGTTTATATGTGTATGTGCATATTTCTTAGGCCTACACGCATAATATTATCCTATGCTGCATGAAAATTATTTGCGTTGTATTTTTATAAACAGATTTTTGCATATGCCCCCAATAACAAAGAGGCTATTCTTATGCTACGAAGGTAGCCGGTTTGATGCGATCTTCAGCGCCTCTACCACCGGTTATTTATGCTTGAAAGCAGAAAAATAGTACACACGTACATAGTATTTACATTCATGCAAGCATGTTAAAAAACTTGCCGCAATACAACGGTTAACGCATAAATTTAGCATAACTTACGCATGTTGTTTAAGACAATGGCGTACGCAATGGTGTTCCGAGTGGGATGGTACCTCGAACCTTACATACATAAGCATGTTAAAAAAAAAATGAATTTATTTTTATTCTAAAATTTTTATAAACTCTTTTATTTATGTATAGTATGTTATATGTAATAGTAAGTTTCCTTGCACCTCCTTTTTGATAGTCCAAAGATGATTTTATACAGCGAAGCGTCTACTTGCGCATTTTATTATGCATTCCACGCCGTATTTATGTCACATTTATGTTGGCTGGAGTGTTGTCAAGAGATTTATATTGTTTGGCAAAAACAAAGACGAGAATAAAAAACTGAAAAAAGCGCAAAAAGAAATCTCGAGTCGCGTTGGTTCGTTGAATATATTAACTTAAGTTAGAGTGTTCACATTGGGTTTGGATGCACTTGTGTATATACATTTGTGCATACATATTTATATGATAATAAGATGCATATACATATGTATGTATGTATATAAACGCACGTACATATTTACGCATGAACACATTAAAATATGTTATATTAAGCATCGCTAAGCCTTCTCTTTTTTCACGCATGCAAACTTTCTAATTTCCTTCCGCATTGACCCAATGTTTTAGGCACGGAAAAGTGCTGAAAATCGGAATAGCGGTGTTAATAATAATGGATTGGCGCTTACACATATGTTAGTGTTTGGGCGAGCTTCTGCTCCGATTAGCGGCTTGATGTTGTCTCACACAAAGGGGAGGAATCTACCCTCCGAACGGCGATTGTATTTTTATGAGAAGCAGTTTCTTATGGCAGAAATACACTGGGATGTTTGCCATTGCCTGCCGAGGGGCGACCGCTATGAGAAAAAGCGTTTTTCGGTTTTTATTTATATTTTTTTAAACCCAGGCGCTGTGGAATGGCTGCGCGCACTGCTAACCACAACGGCCGCCATAGCCAATTTTTGGGCTGGGCTTTCTTACTGCCCACTACAGGATAATAAAGCACTTTCCAAACCTAGACTTCAGTAGCCTCAAACCTCCATTTAGTGTGTATCCATTTCTAAAAATAGCCATGGATCTTGAATCGAGTAGCTGGACATTGCTTCTCGCTGGCATAGTCGCATAACGTTCGGTATAATGTCCGTAATTCTTCCGTGACTAAATCTTCACTTATTCATAGACAAACTGCCATGAAACTAGTTGCCATGAATCTAGGCTGGAATTTCAGAGTGGTCTACTGAAATAAATTTTGGTAAGAGTTCCATAACATTTTAGGAAGTGGATGGATCAGCACCCTGAGCAGCATTAGGGCTTGTAAGATTGAATCGTGATCTTGACAGTTTGAGAGCCCCGCTGTCTAATAGTACTTTTAACATGGACTTTGCTTAAGTTTCAATGCTGTGTATAGCCTTGTTCGGCCAGAGCTGAGGGAAAAATGTTAGTTCTCCAATTTTATCTAAATATGCTATGCTTGCTTCCGTTTTCACTAGTATATCAGTATATCGGCAGTATCATTCCTTTGTATTATTTTATGGCCCAGTACTCCAAAGAACACAGATGGATTTGGTCATTAAAGCAGTTATTGCCTTCATGGCTGCTTGGCTATTAATAAATACATCCCATATTCACAACAGACTTTAGCTTGAAAAATTCTGAAGTGGTCTGGGAGTTGTACGATTGTTAATGTTCCAGCTAAAATGACACGTGAGTTTATGATACCACTACGGTAGGTACGGTAACTGCTAAGTTAAAGCGAGAGACACTGTGTGCCAAAAACGAAGTTTCGCAGGTGGTAGATGTTAAGGTAGATTACCATCTATCCTTACTGCCATCGCCCACAGCAGCGGTCAGTCGACTACTTCTTTAATAGCAGCAACCTCCGCCTGAAAAACACTGTAGTGCTCGGACTTGGAGTTGGCGTAAAATGGTTGGTCCCAAATTGGAGGAGAAGCTCGGCCAAACATCAAAAAATATATAAGCGTCAACTACTTATTTTTTACTTCCTATTTGAAAAAGCGCTGGGAAAATGCTATACGTTTCCATGAAGGAATAGACCAAATTTGGAATCTGCATACAGTGAGGAGCAAAAATGAGTGGGTGGTAATTTTTGTTAAATATTTGCAAGGTTTTTAAAGCTAAAATTTTTGTGTTATTCTTTTATGAAAATATCTTCATACTTTACCCAAAACCATATATCGACTGCTGAGTGGAATATCGACCTATCTTTCAAGAACTTGAAAAGTTTTTTGAGATATGGCGTTTTCGAACTGGCTGCCGAGATAGGTCGATCTTCCACTCAGTAGTGGATGTGTCAATCAAACTTTCATACTTTACATCAAAGTTTTGAACTTTTTGATCTGAATTTTTTTAAAATATTTGTTTATTTTTTAATCTTTGATATTTGGGTATAAAAGTTGTTAACTTATACATAACTTTGAACATTTTTTCATTTAATCAAAGATTAATTGCCTCTTTTGTTTTTGTTTTTGTTTTTGTTTTTCCTTTTCTACTGATGAGAAGTCAAAGGAAGTGCGAATCAAGCAGTCTAAACAATTACAAAATATTGATTTCAAATCACGTCACATTTGGGTCCAAGGTAATTGTAATTTAAGGTCTGTATAAAGATTGATTTATATGGTTCTTGGTAAAGCATATAAAAAAATCACTATGCACTCATTTTTGCTCATCGCTGTATATCTACTAGGGTGATTGACTCGGTTTTTTCAAACCGGTTTCTACCGTTTTTTTTTTGAAATCTTGATTCTTCGAATAACCTAAAAACCGACTTTGTAAAAAAGTCGCATAATCGAACATCCTAATATCTACATATGGATGTAACGGGAGAACTTATCGGCGAAGCTTTCAAAACCGCTTTATCCGAATTAGGGAAAGACGTTATCGGAATGGAGACTAAACTTTTTCGAGGTATAGACGTTACCACAAAAGTTCTTCTTTTTCTTCTTAATTGGCGCTGTAACCGCCTAATCGATTTTGGCCGAGTCCAAAACAGCACGCCAGTCATTTCTCTTCTGTGCTAACTGACGCCAATTGGAAATGCCAAGTGAAGCCAAGTCCTTCTCCACCTGGTCTTTCCAACGCAGAGGAGGCCTTCCTCTTCCTCTGTTACCAGCATCGCGGCCCGCGTTGAATATTTTCAGAGCAGGAGCGTTTCTGTCCATCCGAACGACATGGCCAAGCCAGCGGAGCCGCTGAATTTTAATTCGCTGCACTATGTCTATATCGTTGTAAAGCTCATACAGCTCATCGTTAAATCGTCTGCGATATTCGCCATCACCAACGCGTAAAGGTCCGTAAATCTTTCGCAGAATCTTTCTCTCGAAAACTCCAAGAGCCGCCTCATCAGATGCTTTCATTGTCCATGCTTCCGCGCCATACACCAGCACAGGCATGATGAGTGACTTATAGAGTGTGATCTTTGTACGACGAGAGAGGACTTTACTTCTCAATTGCCTACTCAGCCCAAAGTAGCACTTGTTGGCAAGAGTGATTCTCCGTTGGATTTCAAGGCTGACATTATTATTGGTGTTAATGCTGGTTCCCAAATAAACGAAGTCGTCTACTTTTTCAAACTTGTAACTGTCAACAGTGACGTGGGTGCCAAGACGCGTATGCTCTGACTGTTTGTGTGCTGACAGGAGATACTTCGTTTTGTCCTCGTTCACCACCAGACCCATTCGCTTTGCTTCTCTATCCAATCCCGAGAAGGCAGAACAGACGTAGCCCTTGTTTTTACCGATAATATCGATGTCGTCGGCATACGCCAGCAATTGTACGCTCTTATAAAGTATTGTGCCTGAGCGGTTCAGTTCTGCGGCTCTTATTATCTTCTCCAACATAAGATTAAAGAAATCACACGAAAGGGAGTCCCCTTGTCTGAAACCTCGTTTGGTATCAAACGGCTCGGAGAGGTCCTTCCCTATTCTGACGGAGCTGGTGGTATTGCTCAACGTCATTTTACACAGCCGTATTAGTTTCGCGGGGATACCAAATTCAGACATCGCGGCATAAAGGCAACTTCTCTTCGTGCTGTCGAAAGCGGCTTTGAAATCGACAAATAGATGGTGTGTGTCGATCCTATTCTCGCGGGTCTTTTCCAAGATTTGGCGTATTGTGAATACCTGATCTATGGTGGATTTTCCAGGCCTAAAGCCACACTGATAAGGTCCAATCAGCTCGTTGACGGTGGGCTTCAGTCTTTCGCACAATACGCTCGATAAGACCTTGTAACCTATGCTTAGAAGGCTAATTCCGCGGTAGTTGGCGCGTATGGCGGGGTCGCCTTTCTTGTGGATTGGGCAGAGCACACTTAAATTCCAGTCGTCGGGCATGCGTTCATCTGACCATATTCTGCATACGAGCTGATGCATGCACCTCATCAGCTCCTCGCCGCCGTACTTGAATAGCTCGGCTGGCAGGCCGTCAGCTCCAGCAGCTTTGTTGTTTTTCAGCCGCGTAATCGCTATTCGTACCTCGTCATAGTCAGGCGGTGGGACAGCTACTCCATCATCATCGACTGGGGACTCGGGTTCGTCTTCCTCACTACTTTCAGCGCTGCTACCATTCAGTAGGTTATAAAAGTGTTCCCTCCACAATTTAAGTATATTCTGGACATCGGTCACTAGGTCGCCATTGTTGTTCTTACAGGAGTTCGCCCCGGTCTTGAAACCTTCCGTAAGTCGCCTAACCCTCTGGTAGAATTTTCGGGCGTTCTTCCTGTCGGCCAGCATCTCAAGCTCTTCGCACTCACGTATTTCGGCCTCTCTCTTCTTATTACAGCAAATACGTCTCGCTTCCTTCTTCAGTTCCCTATAACGGTCCCACATGGCTCGCGTTGCGCCCGATCGCAGCGTGGCCCTGTAGGCGGCATCTTTTTTCTCTGCGGTTGTTCTTTCGGGCTCGCTGAAATCCAACTACTTCTTGGGCGGCGGTACTTAATGATCAGGAAATGTGGTTCCACTGCTCGCGTATGTCGGATTGTTGAAGAGTGCTCTCAGAGAGCAGGTGTGTGAGTAGAGTGGCGAATAAATTGGCCGTCTGTTGTGATTGCAGCTTTTCGACGTTAAAAGTTCTACCCGAATCATATTTGGCTCTCCACATTATCATTTTGACTGAAAGCAGTAAATCAAATCCTCGCATTTTCTTCAACAATCGGCACAACCAATCCGTTTGCCAGCTTAAAGTAGTCCTTGACCTCCAGAATTTCGTTTTCCGCATAGGCCGGTAAGCAGAATTTAAGTAATTAACTTCTTGGAGGTTGTTTCCCCCTCAGATTCGAAAACCTTTGCTAAAAAAGTGCTACAAACTTTTCTTGTGCACATCATCCTAGTTGGTATTTCTGCAATTTCTGGAAGCGCTGCTGTTGGAAAAGTGGAAATATCAAGTAAATAATTCATTTAATTTAAAAAATTCCTTTGTTCCGCGTGGCTGCTTATAAACTCAATTTCTCGCTGTACTGGCAGAAATCCCTGGTACGAGTTCTGCTAGTCAAATTATGCAAACTCCAGCCACCATCCTCAACAAATTTCAGATGCAAGGAAGCGATGGCATTAACAAGATTCTTAACGCCAAAGAAGTAGAATGCAATCAATAAATGCGCCTTAAATGCTACGCAATTAAATGCAACGCAGTCGCTTTGTTGCAACAAGTGCACTTGCAGCGCCGTTGTAGCAGAAATGGAAGCCATACACGGCCGATATCAACAACGTAGTCGAGCGTATTCAAGCAGAGAATGCAACCAGTGGAGCGATGCATACGCAATCAGTCATACGGTCGAAGACAAAAAAAAAAATGAGTGCAGTCAGCCGACACCGGCGAGCAGGCACCTGAAGCGCCAGCAGCAATTAGAAGTCGACGCAAACCCACACACACTCATCTAAATATTTTAGAAATGCATTTTGCAATGCAGCAATCGGCGCTCTAAGATTAATTGTGTACGTACGGATGTGTTTGTATTGTGGCTGCAAGGTGTTTGGTTAAGTGCGTGGTGCCTTGCCAGTGAGTGTACAAGGGGGGAGGGGGAGGAATGGGTGGGGCAAACGCAGGCAGATTATTGAGTGAAGTGTCATTGGAAAGGTACACGACAAAACGCGCGCATTCACGCCGTTAAGAAATGGCTCTGCCTTGAGCATACTTGGGGAAAAAAATTGTGGATTTGCGAACTGGTGTGCGACAGGTGGCAGTGGAAGTGGGAGCAAAGCGTGTAACGCCATTGCGACCACTTGAGCCTGATTATTGTTGACTGCTGAAATTTTAAGTGCAACTCATTAATCGTAATCGGCACCAAGCACCAAGCGCAACAGCTCACATGCCCATACATACCGAACGGCTTGTCGTAATGCTGGTGCTGCTGCTGGTAGGTGGCTGATGGAGAGATTTGCGGGCCTTAGGCGCATCGCTATGTACGCAGCGCAAATGTTGTATGGTTTTAGGCTTAACATTGATTATGCCTTCACAATATTTTTACACAACCGCGTGCGCGTGCACACTCACATTCCATTGCTATTGTTGTTGCTCGCGCTCTTAATTGGAATTATCCGGCAGCGCGAAAATTTCGCATTTTTTCCAACATCGTCGGACGCTTGAAGTGGTTACGCCTTTTGTCGTTTGTCAGTGCATTCAAATGTGCAACTACGCCAAACGCGAAATTCCTTCAGCTTGCCTACACTGTATTTCTTCGGTTGTGTGGCGTTGGAAATGCTAATACATATACTCATCCATACAATAGGGTGGTCCAAAAAAGTAAAATCGGAATTTGAATGCTCTCGCCCCCTAGGATTGTTCTATGTCGAAAAAGTAGAGGTCGATCAAAGCGCTCAAAGTTTTCCATGTATTTTATATGGGGGAAAAACAACTTTTAGTAGAAATTCTTGAAAATCAAAATTGTTCGGTCTTTAGGAGACTTCCAATAATAATACACAATTTTTTATTTAACCATTTTTTAATACTAAGAATTTTTTATTGGTGCCCCGTTACATTTTGGGGTTTTTGGCGGACCTATAAATTATAGTTACTATAAAAAAATGTTAAATAAATAATTGAGTANCATTTTTTAATACTAAGAATTTTTTATTGGTGCCCCGTTACATTTTGGGGGTTTTTGGCGGACCTATAAATTATAGTTACTATAAAAAAATGTTAAATAAATAATTGAGTATTATTGTAGGGAATCTCCTGCAGAGAAGCAGAGTTGTCTGTTCATTTCTATGAAAAGTTGATTTTCCCCATATAAAATACATGGAATACATAATGTGACCAACTATTTCACAGCTCAAAGAAGTACATGTTAGGTTGGATTAAGTTAACGCCGCGAGCCGGTTACGAAATTTCGAATGCGGCTAATTTCGATCCCTGGGAGCTCAATATTTGTTCACAAGTGCGAGCCAAAATGTTTCCATCTAAGCCTCGCGAAGGTTGGACTGTCTAAAAGAAAGTGTGGAGATGATTCCACTTCAACTTCCTCTTGACAGCTGATACAAAAGGATCAGTCGAAATTTCTAGTCTCACCGCATGAATACCAACCGCACCTTTCGTACCCTTTCCTCAATGTTAGGCTTCCGCCGCCGTTGATCGCCCATCTGGTTACCTGGTTCAGGTAACCTTGGGCTAGATCAAAAATGGTATATAGAAATCGTCCCTTAACCAAAAGCTCCACATCATCCATATAGGCGATCATCCGAAAGCCCACTTTTCCAGTTTCTCTAGAAAGTCGTTTACAACCGCAATCCAGGGCAGGGGAGAGAGAACATCACCTTGTGGAGTGTTCCCATTTACTCCCCCACTCCGGCGCGACAGTTCTATCATGAAGTAAGCTTATTAGGTTGGCTTCAACCCCCAGATTATGAATTTAGTTGACTATTGCCTCTGGAGTGACATTGTTGAAGGTCCCCTCGATATCAAAGAGGCTCCTACTGCATAATCTTCATGCGCAAAGGCTTCCTCTGACGACTTTACCAATGTGTGCAGGGCGGCCACACCGACCTTTTCTTCCAATAAGCATATTGAGCTCTTGAAAGACAGTGACTGATAGGCCTAAAATCCCTAGGAGAATCATGATAACCTTTTCGATGAACGCAACACTGACTACACTCCAATAGGATGTACTCGGTCCTCATGCATGGATCCAACCAATTGCACGACACCTTCAGGGCCCTTTGCAGCTGCGCAGATATGATGCCATCGGCCCCCGTTGACTTTAAGGGTTTAAACGAATTTATCGCCCAGGCCATGTGATGAATGTCCAGAAGAAGGGAGAAGAACAGAACCTGGGGGGAGATTCTGTAACCAGTTAGCGACAATTTTCGAATCGCTATAGTTTTTAAAAACGAAGTAAATTAGTACAAATTGTTAGTAATTTTCATTAGAGTTTGAATAACTCCTTTCACTAAATGGCTTTTAGTAACTTTAACGGGACCTTGACTTATTTTATTTTATTCATTTTAGTGCAGTTTGGACAAAATTTTCTTGCTAAAAAATCTTATGTTACACTACTTCATTTTATTCCTTTTATTGTACAGGTTAAATAAAAGCTTGTTTTTAAAACATATTTTTTTTACATTATTTTATTTTATAATTTTTAGTCCATTTATAAAAGCGTTGTATATTAAAAAGTGTTATTTTATTTTATGTGTAAAATTTTTCAATAGATATTAAAATAATTCAACTTGCAATGAAAGAGAACAGAAGACTTGGCAAGCAAAATGTTGTTTGCTTACGTTTTGTATAAACATACATATGTACATATAGCATGGCATATATTTAACTTCTTCTGGCGGGGCGACATCTGGAGTCTTCTAATTATATCTCCTTGATATGATGCCTACAACGAGGTTCATATCTAGACTAGGTTGATATCTAGAATTTGCCACAAATAGCTTTGCCACACTACCGCCGCGGCGCGCCGTCAGCTTTAACAATTTTATAGTGGTTTTACGTTCTTTGGCAAATTACGCTCTACTAGCCATAAATCTTACTATTTTTTGACCGCCTTTGAATCAAGACCCCTGGACCATATGGGGAATTCATTTATATTTTAAATTGCATTGTCATCGTGATT
>NW_016159879.1:22924-74906 GCF_001687245.7 Rhagoletis zephyria | reverse complement strand
GTAAATGTCATGGACCAATCTAACGTTTCAAATAAAGAACTGATGAGATTTTGCAAATTTTATGCGTTTTTTTTAAAAAAAAAGTTATCAAGCTCTTAAAAAATCACCCGTTATTTAAACCTTTATGTTGCATGTACGTACGAGTATTTTACGGTTGTTATGCGGTTACATTAAATTTAATCGGCTTTACATTGCAATTCAATGGCGGAAAATCAATATGACTGAAATCACAAATTTATATATTTACATATGGGTATATGTAATTGAATCTGTATACAAGCATGTGTTTGTAACTACATATACATATCTATACAATATGTAGTTAAGAGAGCAATTAAAATTAACTGCGTTTATAAATGCTTGTATTGTGTTAATTTTGCATTAAAGGAGTAAACTAATCGCCCATCGGTTAAAGAAGAGGATATGTTTAGCTTAGGATAGGCTTAAGCAGCCATGGCAACCTCATTAAGAGAAAATAATGTTATATAGATAAATGCATTGGTAAATACTGACATATCTACACATAAACATATCTACTTACAGTATTGCAAACAAATCTGAAAAACCTTTGTAGTTTATAATGTAGGCGTTTACCCTAACTTGGTTATCGAGTTATCAGGTTATGTGATTATTTTGTGTATATTTTTTATACATTTCAGCTACAATCAACTTGCACTTTAGTAAACTCGAATTTAATGGGACGTAACGCAACGCTTTATAAGCGCCAAAATTTGTATACTTTTTAATCGAAATTGGATCATATGTTTGTCATATCCAGCAACTGTAAAAGGAATCGCCAAGAATTTGCAACGCACTCGCCCTAACTTACATAGCTTACATAGCAATGATACAATTTGGAACGTAAGATACCATTTAATATTTATATAGTTGACAGATCATTTTGGATACCACAACTAACTTCACCTCACCTTAAATCAACTCGACACTCACAAACTCACCACCCTTCACTTAAGCTCACTACACCTGATCCTACCACACCCAAATTCACCAAACCTTAATTTACCACAATCTTATCCGTTCTCACCACACCTCACCTTAACTCACCACACTTTAATTTCGGAACTATTTCAAGATTTTAGAGATTATATGGAGTAAATAAGGATTTTCAATACTATTTCGGGATTCTCGAAACTATTTCGCAATTCTCGAAACTTCTTCTAAATTTCCGAGATTTCTTCGGAGTTGTCGGTACTACCTCGGTATTTTGTTAACTAAAAACCCGAAGTAGTCTCGAAAATCCTGAAATAGTCCCGAGAATCCAGAAATAGTCCCGACAATCCCGTTAATCCTAAAAATCTCGTATCAGTATCTATAAAATCGAAATAGTCCTTAGAATATTCAAAAATCTCGATGCAGCCTTGAAAATATCGCAATAGTCCCGAGAACCCCAAAAATTCTAGAAACCTCGGAAGTATTCTCGAAATAGTCCCGAAAATCCCAAAATAGTTTCGAAAACTCCAAAGAAGTCCATGAGTTCCGAAAGTCCCAAAAATCCGAAGTAGTCTCGAAAATTCCGGAATACACTTCCGACACTACCTAAAATCCTGAAATAGTCTTTAAAACGCCGATGTAGCCTCGCATACCGAAATAGTTTTAAACCTCGATGTAGGCTCGAAAATCATCTCTAGCAGCCTGGAATATTCTGAAATAGTCTCGAAGATCCCGAATTTTTTTAGTATGCACCATCTTTTTTATAAAAAATTGGTGTAAAAAATAAAAATAAAAATTATTGCATATATTCAGAAAAATTGTCGGTGCCAATACTTTTTGCCGTGACTGTATGTACCTATTGACATATATGTGTGTGTATTTGTTGGCGTAAATTTTACTGGATTTCACAACATGGCATTTAATTAAAATTTACTAAATTGGTTTTAAATGAACTTTGCCATTGAAATTTGCATAATTTTTTTTCTCTGCCATAATTTAAAATTTGTATGCAATCTTTCTGTGATTTTAATTGTTTGACTTCAAGCACTTGGCATTGTGAGTGCGTTTGAATTTTTTTCGCATAAAATTATCACAAATACATTTTTACGAATTTTTCCTAATAAAAACAAGATTTTGATTGTTAGTTTCCATAATTTTTTTTTGATTTAATATTTTTCAATGCACGTTAATTACGCCTAATTAAAAAAGGTTTATTTTATATTTGTTAAAATTGTTAAATTTTTTTCTGCATACAACATGGGGAACTTAAAAATAATGCTCAACTTGTTCAGACATATTTTACGATTTCCACTGCTATTTGACCTGCCATTTTACGCATACAAACTCACCTTCCCGCACAGGCAAATGTACGTTGTTGCAATTATCTCTACATATATATGTATGTACGCACAAATGTTTATACTAATAAATAGTATGTATGTATGTAAATAAATCCTTTTTTGTTTTCGGTCAAAGGGAAATGCAAGCAAAATTTATGTTCACCACTGACCATTGAATTGCCATGCGCTCTTGCAGCGAAACATAAAATATTAAAAAAAAAAGAAATAAAGCATTCATTTAATCATTTTTTATGTGCAATTAAAAAATTTTAAATTTTTTTTTCGCTTTTTAGTTGTTTTTGTTTGCTTGTTGTTGCCTGTTGTTGTCTGTTGTTGCAGCTGTAATTACACGTAATCGCCAGAGTACAACTGTCTGCGGTTCCACAATGGTTCCAGTCATTGTTGCTGTTGCTGTTGTTGTTGATGTTGTTTAACGTTGTTGTTGCTGCGCTTGTGACTATTTATGTATAAACAATAATATTTCTCTTCAGCGCATGCCTTAATGAGTATGTTTGTATGCATTTGTGTGTTTTTGAGTGTGGGCGCCCACAATCCTCAAAGTTCCTTTTGTTAAACCACTTTTTTATTATTTTTTGCATTATTTTGTTCGTTGTTTTGGCTATCTGTGCTTTCTTTATGTTTTGCGCAATTTTTGTTGCTGTAACAATTAAATTTAAATATGCAAACGCATTTTGTTGGGTAATATTTACCCCAAGAAATATGTTTTACAATACAGGCACTAACATAAACTTATTTATGGATATTTTACATAACTGAAGAAAATTTTAATACTGATTACGTTAAGATATGATGACTTCTAAGAGAAGCACAATTAGGGACTACGAAATAGAAACCGTCCTTTACAGACAAATAGAAGCTGGAAAGTTGAAAAGCATCACTTAACTGATGATGAGCGTGACCGCATGACCTTTGGTTCAGTTAAAATTCTCACCAATGATGATAAGTGTATATTTTTAGTTTTAGCGCTCCTTAGGCTAGTCTAGTCTAGCCAAGATTAGAAAGATCAAGCAATCTTGAACTCTCGCAAAGTGGACTTAACGCTCAAATATGGCCAACTTTTCTCCTATACTCCCTATATATTCCCTATATACTCAACAGCTCCTCATGAGCATTCGTGCATTTCCGTGGCCAGCAACTCATTTGAATTTGATAATAAAATAATCGGGTGCAATCGAAGTAAAATCGGCTTTTTCTTGAATGCGATATAACAAAACAAAAGGTGTAATAAGCATCTGCATATAAATATATACCTTTACCTCCTTTAGCCGGGGATTAAAACTTAGAAGTTTCCTCAATAATAAGTGATACCACGCCAATATAAGCAACCACAACATAAGCTCACCTCTTGCAGAACTTTGACGACAATGCCCCGAAGTAATCACAATTGACTAACTTTTCGGGTTATTGCAATTCGACGGCTGAGTGGAAGATCGAAACGTTATTTTTTATCGATTTTGTTATCGATATTTTAATCGATTTTGTAATCGTCTTTTGATAGATTTTGTAATCGATTATTTTATCGATATTTTTATCGATTTCGTTATCGATTTTGTTATTGATATTTTTATCGATTTTGTTATCGATATTTTTATCGATTTTGTTATCGACTTTGTTACCGATGTTTTTATCGATTTTGTTATCGATATTATTATCGCTTTTGCTATCGATATTTTTTCTTAGTGTGTGCTTTCGTTTTTGACTTGGATACATAGGCTCTTAACCATACCATGTATTCTACGTTTAAATTTAGCGGTTGTGTCTCCGATACAGCCTGCAGACCAAGACGAAGGCGCTGGACTGTTCCTTTTTTCGACATAGAACAATCCTAGGGGGTGAGAGCATTAAAATTCCGACTTTACATATTTTGAACCACCCTAATGTGCATATGCATGAAACATATTTTCTGAGTTCAAAAAAAAGGTACTCGTTTCAGAAAAAACAAAATCCCAAAATTCTTACAACCACTCCAAACAGATATTTGTAACTGTCAGCGAAGTGAAAATAAAAGTCAAACAACTTTGATAAATATCAGCAAATTAACATCTTGCAAAGCAGTGAAAGTAATTGATTACCCAAATTGCAAAACTTCAAACTCGCCTGAGCAACAACAAAGCAACAAAAAAAAAAGGAGTTGCAAGAAAGTCAAACAGAAAAAAAAAATTGAAACATTTGCTAGAAACGACACATGGAAATGGGAACCTTCGGTGCACCTTTACGCAAACTACCAAAATTACAAAGGCGGAGGAAACACTTACGCAGCTGCGGGTCGTTTGAGCATTCAATCAGTGCCAAGTGACAGATTTCGCTTTTGCACAACAAGCGCCAGCAGGAAGCAAACTAACAAACAGACGCAGGAATGTAAAAAAAGACGAAAACTCGCTCATTCATTCATAGAACTTACCTCAATCAACAAACAAATAAAACAAAATCTAACAAAACAAAAAATGCTTGGTTACTTGTTTGGTTATTTCGCTGCCGCCTGCCTAGCGGCGCTTGGAATGCGACAACTGGGACCAATTTGACGATACAACGGAATGCTTTGCCTTGGAATGCTTTGGCGCAGTGAAGGGACTGAACGTTCCGGTAGTATCACTTTTTTTTGGTGTAACTTGGTTGGTTAGCTAACTGTTTGTTGTCTACAAATACAAATAAGTTGACAACTTTATTCAATCAATTGTTTTTTTGTTTGCTACTTTGGTTTCTTGTAGCTTTTTCTGCCAACGAATGAACAGCGGCAGAGGAAGCAAATATGACAGAAGAAATGCAAAAGTGCCAAAGCAATGTGCACCCACAAGCCAATGGCGATGACGACTTGGCAGAGTGACTTTCGTTGTAGTGACAGCCGTGCAAAATGTAGGTGCCTACAGAGAAAAAAAGCGGTTACATGAATATTTGAGAAGAAGCGGAAAAAAGAGCCGCTATCAATTTTTAACAAATTTCCGTTTCCGCTACAAAAAAAAAAAACAGGGTAAGTGTAACAACACGAAAAGTGAAAAACTGATTTCACAACTAGCAAAGAGAATAGAATTTTTAACTGCTTCGAGGAAAGTTAGACAAAACATTGATTTGGGTTGGTGCCACTGAACTGTCAACAAAATACAGTGGTAACTTAATACAAGCAAATAGCTGGAAAGACATATCAAGTAAATGAAACTGAACTTGTTTTCACTAAAATGCCATAAATATAAAGGAGTAGGGTGAAACAGAAAGAGGTCAGAAAGCTAGATTGTGGTCTACAGTGGGATATTACAAAAAAGTTGACCTGATATTTAAGTCGAAAAATTATAGGCCCAGGTATGTCATAAACAAACAAAAAAATCAAGTTACTGGAAGCGCTGTCCAGGCCGGTAGCAAGCTATGTGGTTTATCTGTCCGTTTAAAGAGGCTTCACAAAAATTTAGTAGAGGGGGGCCTTCGAGTCATCACTGGGTACTTTACGCTATTTTCTTCTCTTGGTTCTCCTTCTTGATTGGCACAGTAACTGTGTAAGCGATTTTGCATGAGTCAAATGAAGCAGGCAATTTCATTTCTTTCCAGGGTCAACTGACACCAATTGGAAATGCTAAGTGACGTCAAATTCTTCTCTACCTGGTCTTTCCATCGATGTGCTCGATCTTGCTCTGTCACCACCATCGTGATACGAGTTCCGAAGTTGGAGAGTTTGCATGCATTCGTACGAGCCGCTGTAGTTTAATCCGCTGCACTATGTCTCGCCAGACGTAGACTCGGTCACATACCACGGAAGTTTAAGACCCATATATAGGTTGAAGGACCAACAAAAGTTGACGACCTCGGATGCCGAGGTGTGCATCCTCCATAGTATAATTCTTATATACCCTGCAAAAACTTGTGCCACGAATATCTAAAGAAAATATTCCGGTATTAGTTTTAATCGGATACAATTGGGTATTAGTTAGCCTTAACTACTCTCATACTCGGTTATTATTAGAGATCAATTGGTCCCCGACACATCTCTAACGGGTCCACTTTACAATTCCGGCCCAAGGGGGGAGGGGAGTTTGTTTAGTTTTTTCTAATAGCCACCGCCCCTCGGCAGGCAATGGCAAATTTCCGAGAGTATTTCTAACATGAAAAACTGCTTCTCATTAAAATACAATCGCCGTTCGAAGTCGGCGTAAAACTGTAGGTCCCTCCCCTTTGTGTGACAATATCAAGGCGCACGCCACAATTCGGAGGAGAAGCTCGGCCAATCCATTACTCTTATAAATAAAGTCATTGATTATTGGATGATATGCCCGCAACTGGTCAAACATTATTGGCGATCCCGTACGAGTCCGAACTTACCATTTTTCTTTACCAGAATTTACTGGTAAAAAAACAATTAACAATTGGTTAAAGATAAAGATGATAATGAAGATGGAGATAAAAGCTAAGATGAAGGTGAAGATAAAGATGAAGATTTAGGAGAAGTTGGAGGTGAAGACGCAAATGATGACGAACGTGATGAAAAAGTAGATGAGGTTGAAGGAAAGATCAACATAAAGATGAGGATGAAGGGAAGATGAAGTTCCACTTCTTCCATGAGTACCACACGCGCACAGTTTTCGATTACTTTCCAATTTGAAAATTCAAGTTGCAAAATAAGAACTTCTCGTTTTCTTTTCTCCTTCCTGCACTCTATACCTTTTTACTTCTCTGATGAATAGAAAACTTTGCAACTATTTAAATAGCTTCAGTTGCCTAGTTGTGCGCGTGGCATGTGACACTGTTCCCCGAGGCACAACCATGTCGGCACGTAATTTTTCCTTCAACAATCATTTCCTTGCTCACTGCTCACAACTTGTAGTATATCTTTTCGGCTTGTCCCTTGCTCCTCATACTTTTGCGATCGAACAAATGAAATACCAAAAAAAAAAATAGAAAACCAACAACTAAATAATACCGAAAAAGTTACAGTTGGCAAGTTATTCAAAACAGTTCACTTTTGTTCCTTTCTCTCCCCAGTTGTTTGACTTTTTTGTTGCACAACACAGCCCCAATCCCTTTCTACTCCACTCGCTGTGCTCCAAATTTCGTTCTCCCCACACCTCACACACAGCTGCCAGCAATCTATTGTAGTCGCATTGATTGTCAAATACTTGTACATACTGGCTGCGAGTAAATTTTCGTGGAAAATCGTTTTTGTATTAAGAAAAATGTGTTTTTCATGCTAATGGCTTTAAATGCTTTTTAACCATTTCGCTTTTGACTCGGCACACACACCTTGGCTGCCTTTGGCTGGCGGCTGCTTGGCTTTCTCAGTGATTTTTCGGTTCTTCTACACTTTTTGGCCACGCGCTGCCTTCTGCTGAACCGCTCTGTTGCATGTCCTCGCCGCCGCCTGACATTTTGCCGAAATTTTGCATGCCGGCATGTGCTTAGCCTCAAAAATAAGTGTGCGTACGTAAGTATGTTTGTTGGTGTGCAGGCATTTTTCCTTTTTCCGCTGCTGATCCTTGTCACTGATTTTTGTGGGTTACGGATATTCGAACGGAGTATAAATGAGCTCGTAACTAAAAAGTTCGACAGTTTCATTTTCTACGCTTTGCCATTGTGTATCACTTTTGCATTCTGCCACCTTTTGTTGTTGTTGCTGCTGCTACTTTTGCCAAATTATTGTACTCCGGGGAACTTAAATAGAGCCAGTTACCTTTTTTATTGCATTTAATAGCCGGTGTGGTGACCCCTCGACCTCCTCCACCACCCACAATTCCATCTGCTCTAAAGAAAAATTGAGTTCATAAAGTAATTTAAAAAAGTCGGTCGTTCGTTAGTTGGGGCAACAACAATGCATGCAACAATAGTAATGGCGAAATGGCGATGTCACTGCTGATAACGAAATCAATTTGAATTGATTTTGCATAGAAAGTTTAGATTAAAATGTTTCGAAAACATTGTAGATATTTATGGTTGTTTCGTGTTTTCCCTCTCCCCTTCCAATGTTTCACTTTTGAATCGCATGCTCTGCAGGGATTTGGGTGAGGAAAGTGAAATTTTCAATAAATGTCTTTACTTATCCTGATTGGGTGGGGAGGGTGTATAATGGAATTCAATGTTTTTATCATTGAAAAGCTTAAAAGTATGTAAATGTTTTTGTGCTAGGCTTATTGTAGTAACGCCAACTGCGGTGGCAATATCCCAGATTGGTATGAATATACTTCCTATTTAAATTTATTGCAAAGTTTTGGTTTGAAACCAAGACAATTTTTTGGGGCTGCGCACGCAAAGTGGTGATGGAGAAACTCTGTATCCCTACTCAAATGCCTACTTCCGACAATGCCCTTCAAAATATTGCTCCCAGGTTTCCCAATTCCACTACAAGCCAGCGAGTCTAAATCTGTGACTTTCTTTACTGACATCTTTACAGCATTGTACAACACATATCGTCGGGACCTACGAAGAGTAGCACATCTCAAATTTGTTTGCGTGAAAAAGTAAGCACATTTCTAATTCTCCCGTTGCAAAAAAAAATCGTATAAAAGTGGTGGAGAAGGAAATTCACTACAACTTTCTTGAAAAACGGCGAAAACTGTGCTAATTATTTACAAAAACATTTATTTAAACCTCATATATTAAAGAATTTGAGAAATTAAATTATCTACAAATTTGTTTGTAACCGTTTTTTACGAAAAATGCTAAATTAGCCTGCGATTCGCAAGAAACCTTAAATCCAGCAAGCCTGTGGATCCATGATATAGTAATATAAGTTTCAAATAGAAGCAAACTGCATCAAAAGTTACGTGCTAAAAATATGTACATACATATATTTTTTTTTTGTACCAACCATTCGCAATGAAATCTTAATATGAAAATATCGTGGAAAATTACCTGATCTAGAAAAACAGTGTACAGATCCGCAATCTACGACCCAAAATTAAGTTTACGTGTCTCGTCGTTTCTTTGTGTCATTTCAAATCTTGAGATTTTCCTTACAGTGTATTTTAATTTAAAACCTTGCCACCCGGAATTTGGACCAGGTTTATCGTAGACAATCTTATATCCCGCGTTGCCGAAAGTTTTCGCTGAAAATTTGCCAATTTACCCTTAAAAATTATCATTTCGACCAAAAACGTCAAAATTTTCTTTATTATACTTTTTGAACAATAAAAAATACTAACAAAAAATAAATCCAATAAATGTGACTGCACAATACATAACCAAAGGTAGCCCACATTGCATATGGGTTAATAAAAATTGATTTGTAATTGTTAACGACAATTTAAATTACAATTAGGGGATTCGCTTAAATCAGTGCCAGGCAAGATACATACGCACATATAGCAAACAAAGCCCACATAAGCCCTGTTCGCGTACGCACTATCCAATAAAATCCAGTACTAATTTTATTGCTTTTTACTGGATGGCGTTTTCATACGCAAAAACTTGCAAGAAACCAGCAAAAGAGAGAGAGTTAAGAGATCAAAAATGACAGCTGAGCATTTTCGTACTTTCTTGCATATCTCTCTCATTGGGAGTAAAGTTACTGGATATTTTTTGCTGCAGAATACGAAAACAAAACTATAGCCTCGCGAGGCTACTGGCCTGCCTGGCACTGCCTTAAACGCGAAGAGTACAAAACTCGAAAACCTCGACAGCTTCCGAAGCTGTTTCTGGGTAAGCAAATTTTTGTAGCCTTGAAAGCAATAGTGAAATTCAGAAATTGGCAGTTCAGTCAGAGTTTCTTTGTGTAATAATAGATCGTACCAGCTCAGAACAAATATAAAAGCAAAATATTGACCAAAGCACAAAGACTGAAATTTGAGAACTACTTTCTGAAGGCGTTCTCGCGATTAGTTTGTTTAAAAGTGTAACATTAGCATTTATTAACTTATAGACAACCTTGGCTAAACAAATTCACTCTTCTATTTTTTTGTTCCTTTCGAATGAGTGTCGACAGTGCAAATTAACGATTTGTTTATAGTTCCGAAACCCCTCGCGAAATATTTAGTAACACGTTAAATTTCATACAGATTAGATTCCATCCATTAAACAGATAGGTGAAGGTCGTGCCTTATTCGGATCTTAGACTATAAGAAAAAGTTTATCTATATACTCACTATCTTGAGCAGAACTAAACTACATAATCAGAATGGACCATTATATATTTCATATCTAAAATGGCAGGGGGTATTCATTACTGGGGACACCTATTACGAATTCGTAATTTTGGTTGCATCTTGCCTTAATTTTTTTTAGTATTTATAGAAACTTATTTCAGCTTCTTTAGCTTTATAGAATCTCCTTCGACATGCATAATAGTTAATTCTGGGAATGCGTTTACTTGCGTTCTCTCTCTCTTTTTTGAAGAATTTGTTTGCTCATAGCATCACTCGTTCTTTTTAACATCAAGGAAACCAGTCTTCCATTGTGGTTCACATTTGTTGCTATTTTGAGTGCGCGCACCCGACTGCTTGCAAATTACTTTATTCGCCGCACTGACATTAACAAATGACAAATTTATTTGCGCTGTCATTTGTTTGCCGTCGCCATGTGTTAAACGATGCACGCGAAACTGACAGAAATCACGACGCGGCGGCGAAAAAGCAAAGAGTTTTCGGTAAAAATAATATTACGTAAAAAAGTTGAGAAGCTCTATTTCGAGAACTCAATGAATTTTGCATTTAGCACAAAGTGAAAGAATGATGAAAAAAATGTACATATTCAACGAAAAAGTTTACATCAGCATATAAATAAAGAAAATGCTGAATGCAAAAGTAAACAAAATAAAATATTTAAAAATACTCGCAAAGAAAATACTTCTCTGCATTAAGGCGACAAAATATGTATGTTCCCACCAAACAATTTGTGTTGCCGGCAATAAGAAAACGTGTCGCCCTCGGAAACAAATTTATTGCCGGTAATATTGCCATCGAATCGATTTCCTATTACCGGTCGCTCTAAAACGTCCGCCGAAGGCAACTCGCCGTTTTCTTAGTACCTGAATGAGTCCTTTTCTTATCGCTTCAGGCGATATTTGGAATAATTTTATTCTTTTTAATACCTCATTTATTTTTTTGTATACCAAATTGCAACTTACAATCGGAATTAATTCATTTTCTCGCTGTGAGACTTCCTGTTTTTTCAATCTTGTCCTTGGGCATAATTTAGATGCTTTTGGCCAATAAAATTGACATGAACGAAGTGATGTTGCCGATTTGTCACCACAGCAATAAATCGGTGAGTCGCCGATTTGTTGCCATTGACGATTGTTGCCTATTTCTCATGTTTTGCATGTTGGGTTGAAAAATTGCAAAACATATATAAAAGGAAATGAGGTGAAGCTGTGATTTCATTCACTTTAGATCGAGAAAATGCGAAATGTATGCATGTGTGTTTGTCCACATGAAATATTTCATTTAATTATTTTAAACATAAGAAATATACACATGTACATACAACAAGTTTTAATGTCAAACAAACAAAACAAAGCATTAGTAAATATGTATGTGAGTAACGTTAAAAAAAGGCGTTAAATAGAGAGCATTATTCTAAGCAGAATTAACAATAAGGCGGAAAAGATTTAGATGTAATTTTAAGTTTTTAAAGATTTTTGAACAACAATTTTTTGGATCACCCCAATTTCCAAACGAGTTCTAGATTTTCTTAGAAGGCAAAACCAAATAACAAACGAGTCATTTTATTTTCAAATTCGTATATTGGAATTGAAATAACGGAATTGAATTGATAACGGACTCGCAACTGCGAACTCAGAACCAGATTTTACAATTTGTAATTTAAATTCGATATTTAAATTGAAATAATTGACTTACTTTTACATTAACTCCCTCCAACCAGACTCGAACCTGCGATCTCAGAACTACATAGAAGAATTTGTCTTAACAGCACTGGCAAAATTCAAAATTATTTAAGGAAATTTCCTTACATTAAACTCAACCTAGACTTAATATTTTTTCCTAATTTGCATGGAATATTTGCTGAACTTAAAGATATTTGTACTTACTTGAAGGTACAAGGCAGTTAATTTACTTATTTCTATTACGTTATTATGAAAAAAAATAAATATCTCCCTACATTTAAATCAACCTATACATAATATTTTTTCCTAATTTTTAAGAAAAATTTACCGAAATTCAAAGAAATTTTTACGTGTTTAAAGGTATAGAGCAGTTTTTTACTTAAAATCATCGCAATATCATTAAAAATAGTAAAAGTGATTAATATCAGGTTCAGGATATTAATTTATTTGTTTCAAGTACTATATTCATTATATTTTAAGTAAATAATTACTTAAAACGCCGTTTCCTTTCTCGAAACTAGGAAATTATCGTGGTTTTTAAATTAAATACCACATTTCCTTAGGTGTAGTACACCTTTTTTTTTGGTGTAATACTAAGTTTTAGTAGTGAACCCGCATGGCCTTAGAACGCCCAAAATTGAATTTCAAAAACTTAAAAAAAATATTCCAAATGTTAGTCAGAGTTATAAGAGATCCGAGTGCCATATTTCATCAAAACCGTGCAGCCATTTCTGAGTGAAGAGCTAACTCGCATAAATAGTGCATGTTTTTATTTTCATCGAGTTTCGAATCATCCTATACCGATGAAAAAAGTCCTTAATTAAAAATGTAATAAAAACTTTACCACATATTTAAAATATTGTATAATACGCACGCATATATACATACATAAAAAAATAGTTACCTAGCCGGTCATAATCACTTGTACTCTCACATGCACCGGATTGGTTTTACCACAGAGACAGATTGCCGTCTTTGTCTTGAATACGAGGATACGTCGGATCACTTAATATGTGATTATCCAACATTAACCCGACTAAGACTGCAATACATACATACTTCAGTTCTTCACAGTCGATTCGTCTTAAGGTCAGGAATTCGTTTACCGAGGAACTTTTACGTTTTATTGGTGAGTCTGATAACGTCTTGGGCAGTAAGGGTTACAAAAAAATTTGTAAAATTGAGTTTGGCTGTTATTTCTTCTTGGCATACATTTCTTATTTTGATTTTATAGAGGCCTTTACGTTGGCGGCATGAAGTTTTGACTGAAGAGACTCCTAGTAAAATTTCCCAAAGAATATTTTTTTAGTATACATATATCAATCCTCTAACGACCTTCCGTATTTGCTTTTTGCGGGGTTGCATGAATTAAGGCTCAAAACGACCCTTTTAGGTGGGAGCTCATGGGTTAAAATGTTCTACGAAAATATTGCGCATGCAGTTTTACTATATACATTTATTTTAACAATTTTTTTCACTTTTTTGAAAACTACTTAGGTCAGGTAATGAAAATTTTAGTAGGCCATAAAATAAAAATACGAGCTAAATTTTGAAAATCCATCGAGTTTGCAAATTTTCTAAGTTGGCACCTTTTACAATTACCACGCCAATCATTAAAAAGAACTACATATACAAAATAATGCAAGTAACCAAACGAAAATTTTAGGTCGGAAAATTCGTAATGCGCCACACACATTTTAAAAATTTATGTTTGTACGAAAATTCAGTTGCGCCGTCACACGTTTGTGAGGAAAGAGTCGTAAAATCATAATTAACTATATTTGCGTAAAAATTATGTTTTTTGAAAACTACCTTCCGACATCATAATTTATGTGCAACATAAGATGCTTTTACGAACGTATACAAGTCTGTATGTATGTATGTATGTGTGGTTTGTGTGTGTGACATCCAATGCAACGGCAATTTGCGTGTGAACGCTGAGGAACTCCAAACAAAAAAGCGACTATGTAAATGCTGCAGTGAATGGGTCATAAAGAATGCCAAATGGAGTTTGAGTTGGCGAAAATTTGTTGAGTTTTACAGCAGACAGCGGCTCTGGTGGCGGTGGTGGTGCTTTGACATTGAGTGTGGCATGCGGCAAGCAAGCTGTATGCGATATGTTGCATCTTGAGCGTTGATGTTGACAACTTGTCTACGCGCGTTGCCGAGTTGTGGGTTTTTTGTTGCCGCTATTAGCTGGCGTTGTCACCAGCGCTGCACAGTCCTCGATGTCTTCGTCGTCGTCGGTAGACAATAAACACATGTTTTGGGGCTTTACTACTTTTTTTACTACTTTTTTTTACTACTTTTTTTACTACTTTTTAAGATTTTTTTAAACAACACCGAGCTATTATTTGTTCCCTTCAGCTCTTCAGCATTTCACTGAATTATTTGTTTTACGTAGCAGCTGCAAGCAAATTCCAGCCGCTGCAATGCAATCGCTTGGCTGCATTCGCCTTGAACAGCGAATTCGTCGTCGCCTGTCCTCGTCGATCGCTTGTATGTAAATACCTACATACATATATGTATGTATGGTTGCTGTATAACTTTTGCGTGCTAATTATCGTTGCAAATGAGGCATGCAACAAAGGCGTCGCCGTGTGGTGTCAATAAATTTCAATGAAGTTAACTTTAGTCATACAAATGCACTTATTTTGCTATGAAAATGCAGATATACACTGCGTGCATAGCTTGCATATTTGTCTGCTTTTATTCGACTGTTATTTAGTTCGGCGCGGATCAACTCATCCAAATAGGCGTAGAATTGTGACACAGTAGGTGGAAAATTATACGAAGTAGGTGGCAATATTTGTAGTCTTTGATATGGAGTGCCACAGCGTGGGGTGCGATTGAGTTTTAATGTAGATTTGCATAAGTCATAAAAATAGTTTGATATTTTCTATACATTTTCATGAATAATTTATGGTGAAAACTGCATAGCAAAGTAGAGTAACCACCTATTAGCTATGTTAATGTACTATTTTTTTTTATGTAAATAAAAATAAAATAAAATAAAATAAAATAAAATAAAATAAAATAAAATAAAATAAAATAAAATAAAATAAAATAAAATAAAATAAAATAAAATAAAATAAAATAAAATAGAATAAAATAAAATAAAATACAGAAAAAAATTAAATAACCTAAAATAAAAAAATAAATAAACTAAAACAATTTAAAATAAAATAAAACTCAATTAAATAAAATGAAAGAAATTAAAATAAATTAAATAAAAATAGGAAATAAAGTAAAACAAAAGGAATAAAAAATAAATAAAATGAAACAAATACAACAGAACAAATAAAATACAGAAAAAAAATTAAAAAACTAAAAATAAAAATAAAATAAAGTAAAATAAATTAAGTGAATTAAATAATTCAGAAATTTAAATTTGATCAAAAATAGCGTACAAATTTTAATATGAATAATGAACGTTTGCAAAGAGAGCTAAATGCGAGCAAAATGTGAACAAAAGTCTCCGGAGCCATTTGAAAAAGAACTAAATGAGAACAAAAGTCCAAGAGACTCTCTTTCTCTCGAAGAACAATTTGGGAGCTAAAGTCTCAGGAACTCCCAACAGAGAACGAAACGGGAACAAATCTTCTCTGAACTAATCGCGAAGAATTGAAGCGTGAATAAAATTTTTCACATAGCGCTCATTAGTTTGAATATAAAAATTAATCAAAAAAGAACTGAAATATAATAATAATAATAATCCCAACGGTTTTTACTCTACGAATTATGCAAATTAAGTAAACGAAAGACTTAAGACACGAACTTTTCTTGCAAAGAAAATTAAAAATTGTTCCATTAATGGACAGTTCACCCTAATGCAAAACGATCTGGAAGTCGAAGACTTGCTCCGGCTTGGAATTAATAACAAACACGGTTCTCACTGAAATGATTTTTCATACCAACACGCAGACTTCCCTCTCATTCTTAACGTTAAGTTCGCCAAACTTTTGTTCTCGTTTTGTTCTCTAGCAGAATGTTCCTCAGACTTTTGTTCTGATCCTTTTTGACATGTTCTCGATACTTTCGTTCTCATTCGAAACATTTCTGAAAGTTTTGATCTCATTCTGTTCTTCTTGAGGACGTTCCCGAGAGTTTTGTGCGCAAATATAGATAGCAAAATCGATAAAAATATCGATAACAAAATCGATAAAAACATCGATTATTATATCGATAGGTTCCGAAGATATCGATAGCGAAATCGATAACAATATCGATAAACATTTCGATAACAAAATCGATAACAAAAGCGATACAAATATCGTTTATTATATCTATAAGTTCCGAGAATCTCGAAAATCCCAAAATAGTTCACAGATTGAGTCTCTGTGTATCCATCTATATCCTTTTCTCTATAATTACCTTTAATTTAAACTTTCTTCCTCTATCTCCATCTTTACTTTTATCGTTATCCTAATCCTCATGCTTTTCTTTATAGTTATCTTTGTTTTTACTTTTGTGTGTATACTTTTCTTCATCTACATATTCCCTGTCATTTAAATTAAGTCTTTAAATTTACCTTGGTCCTCATTTTTGACCTTTATCTTTATCTTTGTTTTTGTTTTTATTTTTGCCTTTGCATTTATCTTTTTCTTTATCTCTGTACGTACTCCTCTTTACTTTCATTCTTGTATTGGTATTTTTCTCTTACACTTTAATTTTTTATTAGCAAGTTTTTGTTAAATTCACACCATGTGTATACACTCAAGAAGCACTTGTTTCAACCCCAACCATTTCCGTTGCATCATTTCCGTTGCATCATTTCCGTTGAATTTGCTAATTTACTCCCAACTAACCAACCGCCGCTAAAGAAATTTCACTTAAATAAATAAAACCGGGCTATTCCTTATTTTTTACAATTATTTTGAAACTTGTTTTAAATTTTCAATTTTTATAGACAACTTTTGGAAATTAAAGAGGTTCTTTTAGCTTAAAAATGGATAATCTAAAATAGTGTCATCAGCTTCTAACACACAATGCAAAATGCTACTTTTAGCAGCGCCATCAGCGTGGCGGGGTGCGATGAAAATTTGTGTAGCCAGACAAATTGTCACAAATACAGCCAATTCGTTGAATGCGACGATGTCTGTGAATTGTCATGAAATTAGCGCATTTTATGTGCAACATTTGCACAAACCTGGCAGCCAAAAAACACTCCCACCGCGCCTGTACTGGCACCTACGACAACCCGCCCCCCCACCTTCTCACCGCTTTATGACGACGCTCGGTGGAACATAATTCAGCTGCTTAGGCATAAAGTGTGGGGTTGACTGCACATTTTTGCAGCAGCAACAAAAACTACAACAGCAGAAAGTTATACATATACTTAGACAAATATGAATGCTGGTGTTTGTCTTAGCCGCTAAAAGAACAACGGCGGCAATGATGACGATGACGACGAATTAATCTCTCGACATTTGTTGCAATTGCATTGAAGAGATGAAAGTAAAGTCACATACATAAAGAAGCGGCAGCAAGAACTAGCAAGTGAATAGCAGGCAAGCGGAAGATGTGATGCCAAACAGACATTCGAATTATTTTCACTTTGGATGACGGCCAAGGAATTATGCGCGATTTTATGCGCAACCCAAAAAAAAAAAAGTGGAGTGCAAATATGACTTGTGGATGCAGTGGATTTACATGGATCATATAAACATTTATGCTCGTCTGTATGTATGTATGTATGTTTACAATTGCCTTTGTAAAGTTATGCTAGCCAAGCCGAGAGACGCATCGAAATACTGCAGTGGCCCTCGTCGGAGTGTAAACTTTGGAGGTCCTGTTTGCAAGCGTGAAGTAAGCGGCAAGATGGGATATGAAATTACTTTTTTTGTTTAATTAAACAGAGTGTATACAGACATAAATATGTATGTATATTAGAGTGGTCCAAAAAAAATTTCCTAGATAGGGTTTGGGGCACCTTCCAAAATTGTTCCTCTTGCCGAAAGAGGTGCTGGTACCAAGCTTTACGCTTCTAAGTATAATTTTAGAGGATGCTCATGATGCTCATATATTACTCTAGAAGTATTGTTTATGTACATATATTAATCAAAAAATTGGTTAAGCGACCTAAGAACATTTCAAATTTAAATTATCAAAAAAAATATCACATGATTCAGTTGTCATGGCAAGAGTAGCTTATTTTAAAAATCGCCGATATTTTTGCCAGTTTTACAGCGATCCAGTGCCCCATTTCAAGGTCATTGAGCACCCTGTAGGGTTACAGTTGAAAGTTGGTATAGATATTACAAATATCAAAAGGAAAGAAACTAAGGGGGTGCCCTGTTTTCTAGGCAGATTTTTTTTTTCATACAAAAACTGGACCACTCTAATGTACATACGAGAGTAAATACATCCGAATCAAGATTTTGCTCGCTGCATTTGGTTTTTAACACATTTTGCATTGTCTTCTTCTTCATCTTCTTCAATGAGATTAGTTTCTAAAATAGAAATTTCTATGCAAATATGAATAATGGAAAAACATGTCGACCGATTAGCGAAGTCATAATTTTTGACGTTTCGGGTAGTTGATTACCTTGCATTAGTTGCACACGATTACTTTTTGTGTTGCGAAGTCATATTTGAAGTGTACCGCACAAGAAAGATTTTGTGGGAACAAAACAGATCTCTAAGTTAACGAGTGAAAGCATAATGAAGTTGTAAGAGAGGGAGAGAGAGGGAGAACCCGGGGAGGGGGACTGTGAGAGAACGAGGAAGATGATAAGGGTCACTAAAAGAGCCAGACGACATCCAGAGGAATTTTCTTTTCAGACTAGTTTAGTTATTAAAGAACGTAGGCAGACGGGACGCAGAGCCCTTATAAGTTAAGATAATAGGCTCCACCTCCCTGCAGGTAATTGCTAATCTCCAAATATATTTCTGATATCAATGCTCATAAAACTCCTCTGTTCGGATGCGTCGTAGGACGCCCACTGAATAGTGCAGAAGTCAAAGATGTTTCCAAAGAAGAAGTTATGTAACAATTGAAGACAAGTCTGCTTTGCTCTGAGCCTTCGAAAGAAGGATGTATCTTTGCAGACTATAAAATAATGCACATTGAGAGCTTTTAACATAAAGTGATTCCCAGAGGACAATTGCAAAAGCAGAAATGCCAAATATTCACTAGTCATAGCCTCAGCCATAAAGAAATGTCATCAAAATTTGTTTAACATATACAACAGAATGCAAAGGCGTTTAGAGGGGCCTTTAATCCGTGCGTGGGAAGCCTTGGGTGTAGGCAGAAGGCGAGTGAGCTTTAGTGGGGTCATTATGATATTTTAAATTTATGGATCCATTGAAGTTTGCAGCGACTGCACTATGACGTGCGCTTCAAAAAATTTCTCCTTTATTCTGGCTCTGCTGGGTATGGAACGCGCTACGTGAAGGCTATGTCCATACATTCGATAAGGTCCGCGGCGCATATTTCAGGGTAGGATCGTGGAGTTTGCGAATCCTTGGCGAAGAAGGTAGGGAAAACATAGAACCTTGTTTCTTATACCAAATCTGTCATGTAACGGAGCAAAAACTCGGTGTTGGATTTTTGTAGGAAAAAGTAGGCATCGTCTCCAAGCACGGTTTTTCACTCTGGTGGACGATCACCTCGCCACATTCTGCATCAAAGCGCGATTCCCCAACATCCATCGTCCATTTACCTCGTCTATGAGCGCTGAGAACATCCACCACAGTGAACGGATTTTGATTTATCAGTACGCCATTAGGCCTGGTAAGTGCACCACAGACAATGTAGGCACCATAAGTCAAATCTTGGAAAAGACCTGCGGGATGACAAACGACATACACCATCTCCTCGTATATTTTGAAGCCTCTTCAGTTAGTATATTTGGATTCTCCAGTACTAAAACGGCTTAGTATAAGAATGAGAAAGTAAAATGACTGGGTTAAAACGATGATATCCGTGTTTCCGTGGTACCAATGCGAAGTGGTATAGACCTGAAACAGTCAACGCGTTCGCGTCTCGACACTCACGTCTTTGTTGACGTAGGTGATAGCGTTGTGTACTTAAGAGCCATCATTAACCCATATTAAAGGCGGCCTTGATATCCAAGTTCTGTTTTATACTGAGCACGCAAACTCAAAGAGTGGGATTCAATCTGTAGGCTTACAAAAGCTGGGTATCTTAAAAGAAAATGTATGGATGATTTCACTTCACCGCCTTATAATCAGCTTCGACTGTGAGCATCCGGTGGTAAATATTTAGTCTCACCGTGGGAAAAATCCTCGAATACGCGCCATAATTGACAGTTTCGGATAAGTCAGCACAAGAAAATCCCTCGACCACCTCCGTTCCATATTCGGTCAGAGAGACGTTGCAGTAGCACATGTCCTTGCATTAGCCCTACGTTTGGCGTCGCACACGAAGCAAATCTCTCTAAAAGGTATTCCCATTCTTTAAGCGGGCATTTTGTTAAGGTATTTCCATCTTAAATTTTTGTTTGTAATGTATCCTCCTTGGCCAGTCCTAGAACATTTCTTTTGGTACGAGAGTTGTACGCTTGAATTAAAATAAATATTTTTTCATGATTACTCCTTGGTCACAAACTTAAAAGTGCTTTAGAACTCGCCGCTTAACATGAAAATCTAAAACAAAGAAAAGCGAAATACTTCTGGGAAATATGCAAATTACAATGAAATTACTAATTCCGTACACAAATCGCAGCAATTACACAAGCGTGAAATGAGCGAAGAGACATAAAACAGTAACAGCAACATAGTAACAAGAAAATCAACTACATACATATTAACAACAAGAACAATAACAACTTTGACAATAAGGACAATAACAAGTAGATCAAACCTATCTTAAGTGTTTGGGTGTAGAATGGAGGCGGTTACGGCTAATTGTAAATTTAATTAACACCATTCAAGTTTAATGGCCAAATCACGTCCCTACACAATTACAATAACCAGTCGAGTAACAAACGACTATCTACTCGGATTTAGTTAGCCGAAGAGAGTGAGCTGCAAATGTGAACCAATTCCAAAGGAAATTAATACAATAACAGTAACGTAATGACCGTACGTGACAGGAAATTATTGAATGGCTAAAAGAAAAAGAATTACTTAACTCGAACAACTGAGCTTATGGCGTGGAATAATAAATGGCTGGGTGATGAAAAAAGAATGTGGGGAGAAGAAGGCAATAATGTTTATTTAAGTTTGAGTTTGAGATGGGGAAAGTAATGTGGTTGATATATTCGATAATATATAAATACATATGTATGTCTGAACTAAAATAAATACACTGGGAGCAATGAAAATACGGCCAAAAAGGGTAATCCTGTGTTAAAAATTTTTAATTCGACGTCATTTCTGTAGAACGGCAAGGCCGCGGAAGGTGTCATGTCGTTGGCTTGCTGCCATCTACGGGACCCGCGTAAGCTGAGGCCACATCATGGGAGTTTGGATGATTGATAGTAAGCATAACGCTTATTCTTAAGGCGAAAAAATCTCCTGTGAGTCTTCGAAGGATTTTAGAAAAATTAACCCTACCTCCCTCTATTTGAAAATTCTGAGTATATTGATTGAGATTTTTATTGAAAAAAAGATTCTTCGGGTGTTCTGACCACCCCCGAAATGTAGAAATGTAGCAATCACAAAAAGTTACACTTTATAAATGTTATTGACAGGTTGTTTGCGCAACCAATTTATTTCTTAAGTTTCAACTGCATTATTTTTATATAGTTGGAATAATTAAAGGAACATTTTAAATGGAAAGCATATATAGAATAGAGTACCTATGTATGTCTCAATTAAAAAAGGACTTTTTATCATTTGTATGCAAAAAAATAGACGTCTTTGCATAACCTCAAAAGTTTTCTGATTGTGATTTTAGGTAAACTTTTGTAATTTTGTTAACTTTCTGCAGACAAGAGGAAAAAGGAATTGGATAAATTGAGATGTAATGAGTTGATTTTTGTTTACGTAAATCGCCGTTTTAAGCCGTTTTCAAGAAAAACTGTTTTTTTTTTCTGGGTTATCATGCTATTAAAACAGCGAGTTGTTTGAAGTTTGGCTGCTAGGATGTTCGAAAAAAAGAAAAGCTTTCTTCGGTTGTCGACCACGTTGCAAAAAATGCCATGAAACTCTTAGAAGAAAAAACGCTTTTTTGCAATTATTTATAAAATAAAGACGAAAATTATGGAAAAAATTTGGAAAGGATGCTGAAATATTTAGATCTGAAAATACTGCGTTTCTTGCTGATGAAAATCAAAAAGCCAACAGTGTCGACCAGCAGCCGAATTCTAATTTTCGTTATAGCTAAAATACGAAAGCTTACATTTTATCCGCGTTTCGCTAAAAATAGATTAGCCAAAATTTTAGTATCCGCAAGAAAGTTACCCTCGAGCTTTACTGACCGGCTAAAGAGAGGGAGTAACTAGTTTCTCTTTGGTAAGTTTATTGGGGGGCATACTAAAGAATTGATTTTCACGCCATTTGGCTACATAAGTATCACACCGAATCTGCACGGTTTATAGAACAATGAGCTGGAATCAAAACTTTGTTTGAAGCTGCCCAGATTTTGTGAGATTTTTGCTACGAAAAATATTTACGTAATTGCAAAATAAATTGTTCCCTACAAGAATGCAAAATTTTTGTCTTAAACATTGACACTGCTCTGAAGTTATAATGATGTCCATAACTATATGATTTGTTAACTTAGATATTCCCTTACCGTTTGCGAGCGTATCATCGAAGAATTCTTATCGCCGCCATTGTCGACACATCGCCATATTTGTGGACTAACAAGAAGAGATTTGCAGGCATATTACCCGCCACGCATATACATAGACAATATAGCTGTAATTTCATATGATTTGTGTGTAGAAACAGATAATCACAGCTGTGACCATTTTTTGTGTCCAGCGTAGAGTTTTTTTTTTGCGAAATAGCAATTTGACATGCCAATACAAAAGTTTGCCTAAAACAATTGACAGTTTATTCACTAAGCGACCCTCATCAAAGTGACAAATGTAAATTTTTGCGGAAAACTTTGAAATTTCCTTAAACCAAAATTGTTTACATACTTATTAAGCGCAACTACTGGCTTTAGGAGATAAAACGCAGAGCTTTGGAACGCCTAGAATTATGCTATCAGCAAAATGATTTACTGTAGGGAATAAATAGCTGCTATATTTCCGGTTTGTTTGTGCTCCCATTACAAGCCCCTTCCCTTTTTTGAGTCCCATTTCTAATTTTTGCCATTTCAATTTCTGTTGATTGTTGCCCGCAGCGCTACACGTACATATGTACATGCATAGTAAAAATACGCACAAAAAAAGTATGTATAAAAAACATACCAAAATAGCCGTTCCACTGGCAAAAAAAAGGAGACCCAACACCGCAGCTGCCCACTTCTCCTCTTCCGCTCAGCATATAAGAAAATAAATGATTTAACATTGAAGAATGGCAGCAAAGATGGAATATCCCCCCGCCTGTCAGTGGGTAGACTGTCTCTGGTGATTGAAAAATGATGTCTCCGCCATTAACAGGTACATCATCTATCAGTGCGGTTGGTGGCAGTGTATTATTGTTTTGACGAGGGCGACCGCCGACAAGCGAATTGACCTCACACCAGCTAGCCAAAAAACAAAAAAAAACAAAAAAGCTGGGAGCCACACATTTGTTTATGGCTGCTGTGAAGGAATGCTTCACACCCCAGGGACTCCACAACTTCCTTTTTTCTTCTTCTTCTTACGCGTGCAACACATTGACACATTTACACACACCCAACCACCCGCCAACCACATACCGAACGCATTCAATCATTCTATTACTCACACTTACTACATATGGGCACATCTACATACATACATACATACATATAAGCACATCATAAGTACTTTCATATTCACATTTCGCAAATTCATTGGAATTTACCGTTGTTTCAGTGTCTTCCAATGGATGGCGCTACGATTCATCTTTGATTGTTGAAATGTCCATCCAAATGGATGTATCAGGGATGTTGCGAATATTTGCATTCGCATTCGTTATGCAAATGATTCGCATCATTTTACACATTCGCATTCGACATTCGACTTTCGCATTTGCATCAAATGATACGAATGTTTTGCGAATACGAATGTGTACATGGGCAGAATGTCCACTCTAATATTACTGAAATGGCTCCAAGTCTGTCTAACCGGAGTGGGGACAATAACCGGCTTTTAGTCCCAGGCGTTAAACGGTTACGTAGTATATCAAGCCACATTGATGGGCCTTCAACAAGTACTGCAGAAAGTCTTATGAGTAACCTAGATATACTTTTAGATTCCTCCAGCGAAAGCGAAGGCTCGGATGTAGAATCAGGAGACATTAAAAATGTCAAACTAAAGCTCAGTTGAAGGCCTATCTTAAAGAAAAACGGGCTCATCTCGGTGAAAGTCATCTCGATTGGTGAAAAACCAAACTAAAATGCGACAAATTGACATATCTGGCGACCCCCATACTCGGTTTCAGCGACAAAAAAAAACAAAATTTTTAATTTTTATTTTATTATTTTTTTTTTTTTTAATTTTTTGCCCTATTTGACCTTCAAATGACCTCGAAGCTGACATTATGGAGGTTAACGGACCTCGCATTCGGGTTCAGCGAATCTTAAACCTAATATATATAAACTTTCAGCTTTATTCAATGAAATTTTCCCTACCTGATCTTCAACTGACCACGAACCTGACGTGATGGAGACTAACGGACTTCGGATTCGCATTCAGCGTGTCGAATAACATAGGGACATATATGTAGGTTTGGTTTAATATGCATACACTTTTTTTTTTGTAAACCTGTGTAATTTACAAAATTAAAAAAAAATAAATAAAAGCAATGACTTAAGTTGATTATAGCTTTTCAAATGCTATTCCTAACATAAGCATTCGAAAAATATGACATTCGAAACATACCTAGTATGTATGTATGAACGTATGTTTGTAGATGTGCTCAAAATCGAATTTGAAGTAACACGCAAAAACATTGCACTGACAACACCGCAAGTACATTGGGAAATCGAACAGTAGACATTGCCGTGACAAGCTGTGAACCACACAGCAAGCTTTTGGCAGAAGCTGCATCTGTCTGTTTGGCTCTCTCTCTCTCTATGATTGCTTTCGGCATCTGTGAATTTATCAATGCCAAACAATGGCACACCGCAACAGCGCCATTTAACTGTTGACCATCTCCATAGCTTGCCATAATTTTCAGAAGCGTCCTGTATTTCGTTCGTACTGGCAGACAGCAAAGGACACCGCACCTTAGCGCTTTGCCTTGAGCGATTGTACAGATGTTAATTAAATATCGCATTGTTTGTATTTTGCATATTTTGCAATTGCATTTTTTAAATGGAAAAAAGCCACCATACTTGAACTCATTCACCTTGGTGATGCGGCGACATCAATGAGCGAAGTGGAGCTCTGCTCTGCTTCCTACTCCACAGTATACGTATTAAAAAAGGTTAAAAGGGCATGTTTGGAATATTCCATACTTTTACTCTCCCTATTTAGATGGAAGCTAAGTATTTTTATGTTGGTATCTCACCAAACCTAATTGCTATCTCTTATGAAATTGAGGAGATCCTACAGTTCCACCTGCGCTATCTCGCATAGACTCTTGAAGAAGGGTGAGCCCAAGTGCTTGAGGCGCTTCAACTGTAGGCCCGGATATCGACACAGAAATTGGTCAATTCATTCTTCCTCATCCTCATCGCGGCAACTGCTGCTGAGCATACTTGTTGGTTGAAGCAGTGATGCTATAGCACAGTGTCCCGTGATGACACCGGGTAGGGACTCGTACTGCAGTTCTACTGAGCACCAGGAGGACTTTCGTGGATTTCATACTGAGCCACGGTCATAATAAATAAACTTGAGCTATCACAATCTTTCCGTCTGTTCCAATTTTCCTAACGTAATCACTGTACGGTGGTAGTACGGAGTCATCAGAGCCGTAGGAGGCCATCTTATTCGCCGACTCATTACCTTAAATATTTATATATGCACTCAATAAGAGTGACGTTATGTTTCCATACATTTCCATTCTCCATAGCGTAGATCTCTGCTTGGAAAACACTAAAATCGTTCGGTAAATAAAAGGACTGTTTGGCCTGCAGTCCCTCCGAGTGAAGACCGACTCCGGTGGTCCTATGTACATCCCGTTCTTCTCTGGTCGGGAACCTAAGAGGTACCTTTGTATTGAACTCCCAAACCGGCGTAATGTAGTCAGTGGTGGCTTCTACATATATCAACTTTTAGTCCATTAAACCGGCTTCTTTTCATGATTTCATTCAGTATTGCTGCATGCCCGAAATTGGTGGGCTTCTACTTATTGGCTTCTCTGGAGGCGCTCTATGCAGTCATATCGTGGATAAAAATAAGCAGAGGTTAAAGATAAATATCAGGTTAAGTCCTTCCTAGGATGCAGTACTCACCGCTTTCGCCATGCCAAGGCATACGAGTCTTTGAACTTTCCCTATTATTTTCCTTTTATTGCCTTTTTCTTGAGCTCTCCACAATACTGACAACCCATGGGTTGCAACTGGTCTAATGACTGAGACACACATATCATAGGCGACGTACGGTGTCAGTCACCATTTGCTTCCTGAAGGTTATTTGCGCGGGAAGTATGCTGCGAGAGCTTTCATAGCTCTCTCCTCTACTCCACAGTAACTTAAGTGCAGCTTACAACGGCAAGGTTCCTAGAGGTTTTCTGACCGGATTGAGGGACTACCAGTCGGTGGCTAGAGGACGTAAAGAAACTGTAAAAGATGAACGATTGCCTGTGTAGATACTGTCCGATAGGAAGCAGGGAGAGCAAGCTTTAAAACCCATATATATTACCGTGGTTCAACTATTTATATTCAACTCCCCGTCAGCGTTCACTGGGTCACGTCAGCAATCATTGTATGAGGAGCGTTGACGAACAAGTGTGGAGCGTTAGTTTGCAGCAGAACGGGAGGGAGCTCCGTGTTCTGTCCACCAGATGCGTGATGCGTGTCTTGAGGCAAGCGGCTATAGCGTGCCTTCAATCAAACTAACCTCATAATATTTGTGCTCAGGATTTGGGACCTAAAACTTTAAAAACCTTGCCAATGAAAAGGTCAAACTATTTTCGGATTTCAACTTCTGTTTTGATTTAAAGTTACACTGAGAGCTGATGTCTGCAGCATATTCTAGTTATTGGGGAACACAACTCAACTTGCTGAATAGCACCAGCAGCGGGAATTATGAATACCATTATAATCAGGATTCAGCAATGTACATATGATGACGGAACCGAAGTTCCGATACCCGACTAAGAAGACGATGTTTACGTCGAGGCCAGGAGACAAGTCGAAATCGAACACAATTAATCTTCCAAGCCAAGTATGCTTGCTTTACCACACCCATAAATTTCGGCTAGGCAGTCCGGGCCTCTTCACCAAAGAGGAGCTCAGACAGACAGGTTCTCTGGTTGGATATAGATATGGAATACAGACAAGCCGGAGGCCGTTGATTGTAAAACTGCTTGGCTTTTGCAATTTGAACATTCCTATGCACGACAATCCTTCGATGTAGAGTGGACGGAAGAACTACATATGTATATCGTCGAGCGCTCTTACTACAAAACAGAGTCTCTCGTCCCTATTGGCTTCGAAAATATATATAAATATAAATATTATGTTTTTTTTGAAGGTCTGCACCGTTGTTTCGAATTTATAAAATGAGAAGTCACATAAAGAACTGGAATTCTACATAAACGTGCAATAAGGTTTTATTTTTTTAAATTAGAACTTTGTTGAGGGTACAGGGAGATTTGAAATTTGTTGAAACGAAAACCGACGCCATGCGAGACCTCTCATCACTCAGAAATGGTTTAGATGAAAGGTCTCGCATGGCGTCGGTTTTCGTTTCGACAAATTTTAAATCTCCTTGTACCCCTAAAAAAGTTCTAATTACAAAAATAAAACCTTATTGCACGTCTATGTAGAATCCCAGTTTCTTATGTGACTTATCATTTTTTAAATTCAAAATAACGGTGCATATGTGACGACCTTAAAAAAAACATGGCAACCCTAATTAAAAATTTTATCAGCCTATAGTTTCCTTAAAACTCTTTCGTTTGAATTTAAAATTTCGATATTTAATTTTGTAGGTTGTGTATAAGTAAAGCAAATTCGACTTTTTAAACAGGTGGAAACCCCCTTTGAAAGTATTTTCAAACTAAAATCTTTTTATCGTCTGGCATTGTTATACATATTTCAATTAACTGATGAATTAATTTGAATTTTATTTTTTTAAGCACATGACATCTCTCCTTAATACAGTTCATAAATAAATAATTTTCAAACCCATTTCGATTGATAACCATCTTTTCGAAATCCATTTAACTTACTAAATAATTTGAATAGATTTTTTTCATCAGGTGGCAGCCCTCTTCTGACACCCTAAAGATATTCGAAATGTTCAATTTAAAGATTTCTTAATAATAAAATATTTTAAAATTTCATGTAACTTATGTGTAATTAAACTAAATACGACTTTCAGAACAGGCGGCAACCCTCTTAAAAGTTATTATCGAACTAAAATTTTCTTAAACATTTTTCGTCTGACGTTGTTAAAAATACTTAAAGTAACTGATGAATTAAGTTGAAATTTATTGTTTAAACACGTGGCAACCCCTTTAAATATATTTAGTTCTGAAATGAAGGGTTTTAAGCCCATTTCTATTGATAACCATCGCTTAGTAATTCATTTAATTTATTGAGTAGTTTCAATTTAACCTTTTAAACGGGGGCAACCCTCAAATACATCAAAAATATTATAAATTGTCAAACTAAATATTTTTTAAATCTCTTTCATTTGACATCCATTTTTAATATTTCATAAAACTTTTTTATAAAATAATTTTATTCGACTTCTCAAATAGGTGGCAACCCTCTTCAAAATATTTTCAAACTACTACCTTCTTAAACCTCATTTGTCTAACTCTCATATCGTGATACCTTATTCACTTAGTAAATTCCTTTAGTTAAAATTGAATTACATTTTTTTAACATGTGGCAACCCTCCTATACGTAGTTAAGTTATAAAGCCTTTTCAAAACCATTTGGGTTGATACTCAATTGCAACAATTGATTTAACTTTTTAATTAATTTGAGCTTAATTTCTTAACAGGTGGCAACTTTTTTCGAAAAAGTAAAACGTTGAACATCCACACCCTTATCCCTTTAGTATGACACCTCATTGTTGAAAATCGAACGAATGATGTGGATCTGATTGAATTGATTATTAAATAACTTGAGTTTAATTATTTAAAAGGTGGCAACTCTTAAAAAAAAAAATAAAACCAGTTCGCTTTACTTTGACACCCCATTTTATAAAATCGAACGGATCGCAGTTACATATTTTCTGCAGGCTTAACGCGAATTTTACACATCGAAAATTCTAGACGTTAAAGCTCTCCAGCAGCATTTTGTGTTTACATAAATAAAATAATTTCGAAAACGTAATTTTGCATGACTTATTACGCTACTCCACTCATTTCTACAACCACTCGTTCGTTTTTGTGTGCTTTTAGTGATTAAGTTTATTTGAAAGCGAGATTTGTATGCACTGGCTAGCGTCTAATTTACTCAACGTTGTCAAATCACAAAACCGCAGGCGACCACATCAAGCATCTCGAATGAATGGCTAGCTGAATGGCTGTATGGCTGGATGGCTGGATGGCTGGATGGCTGGCTGGCTGGCTGGCAGCTGTGCCAAAGCAGAGGGAACCCACTGCTCAACTCGTCTCCGAGTAGGCGCCCACGCAGCTCTGGAGTGGGGTGGCGGCGGCGGTGGTGGTGCACAAATCAACTAATTGAATGCAACAGACGCTCATTACACATTACACGGAGCACGGAGGAGTGTAGTCATAAAATGGTCACAAATACACTTACATAAATATGTTTGTATGTGTATGTATACAATTATATATGTATGTATGTATGTTTGTATACCGCGGTAGCCAATATATATGTACGAACAGCAACAGTTAACAAGGATATTTAATTTCAAACCATAATTTCATTACCGTGCGCAAAACATTACGTAAAATACGAGAAATTGGTTCAATATTTGGGTTTTATGTGTGTTGGAATGCAGACGCAAAAATGCACACACAAGCATTTACATACATACATACATGTTGGCAAAGCAGGTGTGTTTGTGTGTGGGTGGCTGTGCTGTGCTGTTTGGATTATTTGACTGAGTGCCTCCCAATGCGAATTCGTCGGCAGCCGTTTTGGCCACAACCTGACGCACAATACTGCATAATAACGGTTTTGTGGTTGCAATACATATCAACAGCAACAACAACAACAACAACAAAACTAAATTGTAGTAGAGCAATAACAACTGTAGCAACAACAACAACAACAACAGTAATAACAAATATACAAAACCACAGCAATGATTTCGTTTGTGACATTTATGTGGACTTCCGGTTGGCATATAACCAAGCTGGGGCACATCAACAACAACAACAACAAAAGGCGTGTAGTAGTAAAGCAATGCCACCATATAAAATATGTATAATTGCAGCATATGGCATTGCTGTTGGTGTTGGTGTCGGTAGATGAATAAATGAATGAATGAATGACTTTGGCGGCTGCGATGAATAGCAAGTGCGCGGGAGTGAATGGAGTTCTGCCCAAAGTCGTTCGCAATGCTAGATTCCACTGACCAGTGTTGCCAGTTTTTCTTTCAATAAAGCATCAAGGTGCCAAAAATTAATAGCCCAAATAGAATAATCAAAATTTTCATGATTTTTTCTTTTTTTCTAACAAACACCTTTTGTTTTGCAACAAGCAAATATCAAGCGTGTTTTGCTTCGTCTGAAAAGTACATATTTTTGTGTTGCTATTCCTTCTCACTACATCCAAAATTCTTAGTTAATGTTAGTTTGGAATTTTTTATAAAGTAGGCACTGTTAATTAAGACACAAATTCGCAGAAAATTAAGGTCTTACCACTTTAATGAAACAATATTTTTCAATCAGGTGGCAATTCTCCTCAAAAATATGTTCAGCTTTAAGCCTTCTTAATCCTCTTTAGTCTTATGCCCATTCAATATTTAATGTATTCCATCAATTGAGTTGAATTAAATTTTTCTAACATGTGGCAACCCTTCTCAAGTATATATTTCGGCTGTAAGCCTTCTTAATCCTCTTTAGTTTGATATCCATCATGTAATATCTAATTTATCTTACCAATTTAATCAAATACAACGTTTGAAGCAGGTGGCAACACTCCTCAAAAATCCGTTTGGCTGTAAGCCTACTTATACCTTTTTAGTTTGATATCCATTCATTATTTAATTTATCTTATCAATTAAATTAAATTAAAGTTTTCAAACAGGTGGCAACCCTTCTCAAGAATATTTTCGGTTGTAAGCCTTCTTAAACCTGTTTAGTTTGACACCCATTATGTAATATTTATTCTACCATATCAATTCAATCAAATTTTTAAAACAGGTGGCGACACTCCCCAAAAATATTTTCGGCTGTAAGCCTTCTTGAACCTCTTTAGTGTGATATCCATGCAATATCTAATTCATCTTGTCAAGTAAATGAAATTAAAATTTTCAAACAGGTGGCAACCCTCCTCAAAAATATTTTCAGTTGTATGCATTCTTAAGCCAATTCAGTGGAATACCCATATTGTAATATTTAATTTATAATCTTAATTAAAATAAATTAAATTTTTCAACCAGGTGGCAAGGTTCCTGAAAAATATTGTCGTCTGTAAGCCTTCTTAAACCGGGCGCCAGGCGATTTTGAAAATGCCTTCGTGAAAAATCTGGAAAATTATGACTCAACTGGCAATAAGTCCACCAACCTGGCAACACCGCTTACTGGTAGTGTAGGTATTTGCTCCCCTGACATCCACCGCTTCTTCTGTGGCTTGTGTCGCTTTGCTCTGCGTGTGGCACGTGTGGCATATGCTACCTACTACAGCATTACAAGTAGTACAAGTACTAGGAATTGCTGCTGATTTTCACTCATCTCTCCAGCTCCCCGAAATTTTGACAATATTTCATTGGAAATTTAAATCAAAATGTTTACATTCTCATACATTAGGCAATTAGCTGTATTGCGTTTGGTACTGGTAGCTTTAAATACACTTGTCTATATGTATTTAAATATCAACATAAGTGCGCATATGTACTAAATATGTGTGCCTTGGCTTATGGAGTGTAGTAGTTGTTGTTACTAGTTGCATTTATGTTGGCTTGTTGTAATTAGAAATTAACTAAGTACAATTGGTAAGTTGTATTTGAATGCTGAATGTTGTGGAAATTTTAATTATACTAAGTACAGGTCAGTGTGTGGTATTGATTTGATCGACGTGGTTGGTTATTGATTTGATCGACGTGGCCTGCTGAATTTTTCACTAAGCATTTTCGCAGTAAATTTATTATCAATTTTACCTCTTGTCACATTGCTCGTACGCGTACTGGAAGGCACAGTTAGGTGCACGCTAGTGGCACCAGGAGATAATGGAGCCTTAAGTATATGTACTTACAACAGACATCATTGCGAATGCTAACGCGTTTACCCAATCTTAGGGGAGCATGGAGTGCCACTGTGGAGATATCCTCCACAATTACAAACTGTATATACGCCGGACCTAAGCCTATAAGGTGCTCCAGTATTTCCTTGGCTTCCGACTCCATTCATTTCCTTCATTCGTCGCTAGCAGTGATTACTTATTATTTAACTTGAATGCGTCGGCTGCAAAACTCTGAGTAAACCTGTTATCGCTATGCAATATTTCCATGGCAATGCCAGTAAGAATCGTTTTTGCCTGCATACAAATGTAGTTTCGTAGTCAAACTTTTCCACCTCACAACCACATACATGTCTTTGCATAAACTTTTAGATATCATTTTTAAGTGGTTCTTTTCATGTCTCTTATGCTCGTATATTACCCATGATTTCGTTTCCTTATCTTATGGCTTGCAAACCAATAGCTATGGAACCGCCTCTTTGAGGCCAACCTCTCCACTGCTTCCCTCCTTTTTAGAACCTTTTGACTGAAAACGTTTACATATCCAGGAATTAACTAATCCAGGAGCCACTTTTAATTTCATTGAAGGCAAGTTCCGCAAATTTAATGTTAATAATAATATAAGATTGGCGCGTACACTTTTGTTTTAAGTTAGTCGTAAACTGGGCTCGATCCCAGATCTCGCACCTTTACTTAGCGCAAAAACTTAAAACTTTTTATTGATACTTGCATATCTCTATATTTGTTTTATATATATTTTTGTTACTGTATACTTTTATTCTAATAGTTACATGTGCCTATCCGTTCTTCCTATTGCGCAATAAAATATTTAATGTTAATGCGCTAATATATTTAACGAAATAAATGAAATTAAATTAATAGTGCTTCGTTAGTATAATTTGATGCTTTTGAGCGTGGAGAATGGGCTTTCTGGCGTTGCTGTCGAAACTGGTATGGTCGTGTTATATATTATATGTGTATAAGGGTGGTCCTTAAAAATCAAATGAACGATTTTTTTTTTTCAGCCTCACTCCCTTAATCGGTAATATCACGATCACAGATATCACATATAAATTTTGTTCCTGCTGGAGACGGTTAAGGCGTGTCGCACAGGGGGCAAAGGCCAAATTCCACTATTGAGACTAAAAAAATTAAAATTAATTTTTTTTCATCTCATACCTAAAATCGATACTACCGTAGTCGAAGATATCACCTATAGATTTTGGTCCCGATTGGAGTTGTTTAAGGCGTGTCGCAAGGGGGGCAAAGGCCAGAAGCCTCTATGGAGTGATACCTTGGACTATAGTAGCATCGACGTAGGGGTTGACGCATAGGAAATCGAATGTAAAAATTTGAGTTCTACATTTAAGGACCACCCTAATGTATATACATTAGACTGCCACAATCCCCATGCAAAAACGAAAAAATCGAGACTATTTTTCCATTAGAATTATAAAACTACAAAAATTTTAAGACTTCCACCAAAACATTTTGGAAGAATATTAAGATTTACGTGAGCTGGAAATACCTCCAAAAATTTAGTTTTTTATAAATAAAATAGGTTTTTTTAAAGTATTTAAAAAAAAAAAAATTCCTCAGATGACAAAACAGTTTAGGCTTAAATAATTTGCATAAAAATATTTATAAAAGATTTCGATTTTTGATGCGATGCGAATATGGTAAATTTGTTGAGATTTTCCCCAAAACAAAAGGAGAATTTCGAAATGCGAAATTGCGAAAAGTAGAATTTCGTGAGACAGAATTTCAAAATGCTCAACTTTCAAAAGCAAAAGTTTGAAACACGAGAATTAAAAGAAGCAGAATTTAAAAAATACAGAATTTTGTTCGTGCAGAATTTTTCGATGTAGAATTTTGTAATACAGCGTAGAGAGACGCTCCCTATTAATAACTATCTTGAAGTCAAATAGATGACAAAATTAAAGCCCTTCGTAACAAAATCCTAGATTTGTCATTGGTGAGGGCCTCCTAAAGTTGGGCATGAGTTCGAGAAGGAGTTGGAGTACGTTTTGATTGTCAAGAAATATCAGTGTTCAATTATCTGCATACGAGTACACGAATAACATATTTTTCAGCTAAAATATTTTGACAGATTTTATTATTATACTGTCACTGATACCTTAATGCACAAAATAGAAAGTATGTATCTCCATTTCCAATACTATTGCAAACCTCTCCGAAGTCTTAATGAAATTCTTTGTTTATGTATTTCAGCTAATAACCCATTAAAAGTAATCCCACAACATTTAAGCGCATATTCAATGAAGAAGTAAAATATATTTCGCGCTAAGTACATCATTAGACTTGCTAAATATGTACAGTGCCGAACAGAAGTATTGGCACGGTGAATTTTTCGCAATATATATGCAAAGTTATTTATTCTAATTTATCTTCGATAATTTTTTATAAAAATATTGTTCATTCCACACCAGAAAACATAATAATAAAATCTCTAAACTTTGTGCAAAACTCAGGAAAATTCATTAAATTTGCACACTAATTTGCAACTTTTTATTCAGATTTTTTTAAGTAAAGTCTAAGTATGCAGTTTTATAGCCCATTCAAATTTAATATAACAAAGGGCAAGTTTGAAGTCGCTAGAAAATCGCATTGATTTTTGGTAATTTTTTTTCACGCAAGTTCTTCCATACAAAGTAATTCGACAATTATTTTTTGTATGGAGAAAATGAGCAACACCTTCCACTAAAAAAATTGCCAAAAATCAACGCGATTTTCTAGCTACATTAAACTTGCAATTTGTTATACTAGATTTGATTGGGCTATAAAACTGCATACCTAGAATTTTTCTAGAAAATCTGAATAAAAAGTTGCAAATTAGTGTGCAAATTTAATGAATTTTCCTGAGTTTTGCACAAAGCTTAGAGTTTTTATTATTACGTTTTCTGGAATGAACTATATTTTTATAAAAAATTATCGAAAATAAATTAGAATAAAAACCTTTGCATATATGGCGAAAAATTCACTGTGCCAATACTTTTGTTCGTCACTGTATGTATATATGTGTGTGTGGCTCCCTCAGTTCGCCCGCATCTGCAAAGCAGCTAATAATTCGAACATGTTGCAGAAATTTGCGGAAAGGACACAAACGGATTACAATTGCAATCCCCATAATTACCGCTAAGTACAAATACTACGAAATATTAAATGAAGGTAAACAAAGAGCTGAAATGTGCTGAAGAAAACGCAAAAAAAAAATATTAAATATTAAGCAGATGCACACCATGCGCAGCGCACACATGTGTGCTCTAAGCACCACAAATGAGCGCGGCAAATGGTGCATTGACATTGTGAGCTCTGGCGTTGCACGCTGTGAGCTGCACTCGAAGCGGATTACCGGGCGGGTGAATGAAATGTGAACGAACTAATGGCAAGCGGGCGAATGCCATTATAAATGCCATTCAAATGTCAATAATTCAGAATCAGATGCAGTTGTTTCAATGGAAATTTCATGAGAAATGCAATAACAACAACACTAGCAATGGAAACAACAAAAAGCAAATGGAAAATAATTGTAAATTCAGGCAGTATTCATAATTTTTAGTTTTCATACATTTTAAGTAGTTCCGCAGTACGACAACCAACGAGTTTTTGGGGGTGTGTTGTGTGTTTGAGCGCCTTAAAATATGCTAATAATAGTAATAGAAACATGTGACGAATTGGACATACATACATACATATACGCGCGTGTGCTGCCTCAACAAACTGACATGTGGCAAGTTAATCTTGAATATGAAATGCGAAGAAAGGAAAAAAAGTATGTACATATATGAAGCGGCGAAGCCTTGCAGGCATTTTGTACAACAACAACAAACAAGAATAAAGTATAGTCAAATGAAAAATTTAGTGCAGCAGATGATGATTAAACAGAAAGTGTTGGTGCTAATAGCGGTCGTTGCGCGCATTTGGTAGAGAGAGGTGTCGCGGTGTAGCACTCTGCGCACAGTGGGCGTAATGAAGGCAATAAGGAATGATTTGTTTTTTGTATGTCATGGGTAATCTCTGAAAAAGAAAGCTCTTCCAACTCCTCGCACAGTGATGATATAGGAAAGGGTAAGCAAGGAAGGGTTCATCTATAAACAGAGAAAGAGGTGTTAATGAGCTAAGACGGGTGACCTATCAATGGAAGTGGGGGCGTTAATGAGTAGCCAAAGAGGCAGATAAGTGGCCAAACGTAGCCAAAAGCATAATAAAGGATGGAATCATCCCAAAGTAGACATCCGATGCACATCAGCTCATCAGATGGTTAAAAGCGGCCACTGACGCGTTTTTGAATAACACACGCTTAAACCCAAATCAGTTGCGAAAAAAAGAGAGCTAAATATTCAGATGTTATTATTTTAAAGAGAAAAATACTTATTATGATTTTACTTAATTTTTAGAAACTTATTTTATTTTTTTGTCTTAAAACTTTTTTCTTTCAAAATCATTTTTAATTTAATTCTCTTTTAGTTTTTAGATTTTGGTTTTTAAAAAAGAAAAGTCGGTATATATTTTTTAACTTTATTTTAATCCTCAGCAACGTATTTAATTTATTTCCTTCAGTTTTGTTCAATAAAAATGTTTTCTTTTTTACTTAATTTTTCTTCAAATTTTAAGATTTGATGGTTTTGAACAGACATTTTTTAGTTTAATTAATTTTAATTTTTCGGAAATTATATTTTTATTTAATTTCTGTACTTTATATATAAATATAAAATCTTTTACTATAATTATTAGAAATCTAATCTAATTTTTAGAAATCTATTTTATGCATTACTAGCTCTTACCCGGTGCGCTTCGCTACACCTAAATCGATTAAAACTCTTAAGGGTTTTTACTTTGTGTTTTATTTCTTGTTGTAAAACTATTACTTATTTATATAACATTTTGGTATACAACATTTTTGGGTTTTCCACCTGGCGCGTAAATGAATAAGCACCTTGGTGTTCCCACTCTCGCAGGCAGTTTCACTTTGCCACCGGAGCAGCACATGCCAGCTGTTTCTCCTCGAAACTTCGCTGCATTGCAATGCGTACAAATAATATCCATTGCTCCAATGGAACCATGCAGGCTGTAGTCGCAGTCAGGATCGTAGTGAAAGCCAACATGTTCCATTTGATCGCGAAGACGAAGCGGAACTCTGCCTTGGCGATAATTTGGCCGTTGATTGTCTGCGGATTCAGCTCTAAACTGTGCACGCCGCTCTCTGTACACCGCTCTACCTCGGGCATTCACTTGAGCGCGTTGCTCTTCGCTTTGATTTCTTCTCCTTATTGACATTCGATGTGAATCACGCGTATGCCTGCCAACCGTATTACGTCTGCGTAGTGGAGGCATTTTCTAAAGTATTCTTTTCGAATAAATGTAGCAAATCGATTGAATTAAATCTGGAAAAAACACACAATGTTGTTGTCAATGTTTTTTAATAATTGTAAACATTCGCCAGCTGTTTCTGTTTATTTATTAGTAAAAGGCAGGACTGCCAATCTTGCGGCAAAACAATAATAAAAATCCAAAAAAACACGTAAAGCCAAACAGAATTAATTGCAAAACGTGCAATGATACACACATTAAATTTCTTATGTGCACCCTCCACACAGACCCCAATCACCCCTGAAAATTTCATTGAAATCGGGCAAGCCGTCTAGGAATGATAGAAATCTCTTATGTGCACCCTCCACACAGACCCCAATCACTTCTGAAAATTTCATTTTATGTGCACCCTCCACACGGACCCCAATCACCCCTGAAAATTTCATTGAAATCGGGCAAGCCGTCTAGGAATTATAGAAATCCGAAAAAAACACGTAAAGCCAAACAGAATTAATATTTTTTTGTTTTGTTTTTGCAAAACTTGCAAAGATACACACATGAAATTTCTTATGTGCACCCTCCACACAGACCCCAATCACCCCTGAAAATTTCATTGAAATCGGGCAAGCCGTCTAGGAGGAGTATGCGAACAGGAAGTTTTGCCACTTAATTTTTTATATATAGATTATATTTTAAATTATTATTTTTTTTAATTTTTAATTTAATTTTCTTAAAATTTGTAGATTTCATTGTTGCAAAAAGAAAACACATATTTTTTCTTTCACTTTATTTTTAGAAAGTTTATTGCTTATATAAACTGAAAAGCGCTAAGACCTCCTCGTTAGCAGATCTTTCAATTAGTCTTTCGAAAGACAGTAAAGACCCAGTGGGAAAAGTGGTAATGCATTACATGCGTGATAAATAATATGATGTATTTCTAATGAGTTCTTAATTCTATTTCTGCTTAATATGTAATCAGAATTTTAATGTATCCAAAAACTCGTAAAAATTTCATATTAAATCACAATACTGGTAATGCAAATATGAATGCCCCACTTTTCCTAGGACATCGACGTGGGAAAAATAATGCATTTTCGAATGTGAAAAGGGCTGTTTTAGCGATTATTTTTTAGATTACTATACATTACTCTTTCCCACTGGGGAGCTTTCAAGATAGTTGCCAGAGATGACAATTGTCCTAGGAAAGACTTTAGTTTTTTTAAAGACTGTAGTAAGTACAGAGACAGCTGCCAGTTGCACTTTTAGTTCCAAATCAAATTTTTGCCCGTATTTACGGTCGTCATATCCCACTGTTTAGCGTTGGTATCGATGTCAATGCTGCTGATTTATGTTTTTGGTGGTGAAATCGCAAACCGACTGATTTCACCTTATTGGTGGTGTGTTGGTTTAGGGTTTAAGGCCTTAAGGGCTTCAAATCAAACACAATGGTCACATATCTACGTACATATTTATGTATGCATGTAGAGTATTCATTGTAGAGGAAAAACGCCTCCAGCTAAAATTTTTTAAATAGCAACAATAATAGCAGCATACAGCAAACAACACAAACATTTACAAAGCCACGCTAAACAATAGTCATGCATTCGCAGAGGTGTCAGTAAGCAACGGTAATAATTGTGACAATTTTCAAAGTGAGAAAAAAAACATTCTCGTAATATTAATGAAGTTTCAAGGCCGCAACTACTTTGCCTTGATCAGCGAGTCACCCTAATAATATGTAGTACCTCAAAAAAAAAATGACGATTCTTTTGTGTTACAGTTTGAAGTTTTTTTTTACACTCGTTGAGTGCTGTCAAGGGTTGTTTTGACAGCTACAACAACAATAAGTGGAAATATTTTTGCTTCACAATCACTTTCATCATTTTTAATTTTACTAGCATTTCCGTGGTGCTTTTGCCCCGCTCACCTCATTTCGTTGACTTCAACAGTTCACTTCCGCACTACGTTCACTTCTGCCCCCCCCTCACCACACACCTCTTTTAATGACGTTTTATTAAATGTTTTGCATTTATTTCATTGCGTAATTTAAATAGTCATGAACTCAAAAAAAAAAAACTCTAACAAAAAAAGGCTGCATACAAATTAGCTACGCGGTATTGTAATTGTGGCTAATCCTTTGTTGTACCCCTTTGGTGATACACATAAAGGAGTACATTCGTGTATGCATTTGCGCAGTTCTCGCCCGTCATTGACGGTCACGTGACTTGGCGAAATGTTCAAAAATTTACGCCTTTGTCTGCCTGTCATATTTTGGAGTGTCGAATGATGTGTCCAGAGTCAAACGCTTAGTTTCCAGTTATGGTAATGAAGCGGCATTCATTTTGCACATGCGAGCCAAAGGCGAAACTTAGTACATAGAGACTATAAAAAGTTGTTAATTTAGAAAGAGGGATATGCATGTTTTGAAGGTTAAATTATGTTGGAAAAAGTATGTATGTATGGACTTTCCTTCTCGGAGAGCAGTTTAACCTATCCGAAGGCGTTGATAAGATTGTGGGGTATTGAGTCAAAATTACTAGAACTCATAGTAAACTGGAAAGCCCAAAACTTGAAAAAAAATAAAATTGCACTTATAAATTTTCTGTTTCTTCTTCATTGGGGCGTTCCAGTGACTTAAGGGTTTTTGGCATAGTCCAACATAAAACAGTTAAGGGTTAAGGTTAAGTTTGACAGCCTTAGATGTGCATATAGATTTTGCAACTTCCTTCAAGTTTTCAGTACGGATTTTTATGATAAGCATTCTGAGAAGATATGATTTAAATTAGGTATACAAAATTTCACTTCATAAGTACAGCTACTAATTTTACATGAATACTACTTATTTTGGCTTATTTTCTCATCTAAAGTTACCTGCAGATGTATGAACTACTAAATCAATCATTTACAAATCGTTGCTATTGATAAAACAATAACATATATACAGCTTCCGTACAGTTCTTTACACTGAAACAAAGAAAGATATAAAAGAAGGTGTATTCTTACGCCTCAGGCATTGTTGGATAAACAATTTTAATGCACTTGCAAAAGACACAAAACTTTTAATGGAATAGAAAGACAAACAAGAAAACTAACATTTTAGTTAAACAAACGAAAAAAAAAATACTGGTGATGGAAAGTTCAAACTACATAAATATTGAATAAGTCAAAGTGCTGTCAATAAAACGCGTGGGCAAAACAAACACTGAGCGAATGTATAAACTATATGTACTACTGTATGTAGACATCTGTCTTGGTATGTAGCTTACATGTTGTAAGTAAGTAAGCTCTTTTGGAGATTGCAAGTTATCCGAGGCATACCTTTTGCTAGTTCATCAATAAAGTTGGTAGCATTGTAATATAAAGGGTGCTTTTGACCCCTGTCCACCTCCTCCAAAATGGCGGGAAATGTTTTTTGCTGAAAAACGCAAAAATATGACCTACAAAATCGGGGACGCTCTATCTTTTCGTGCTATTAACGACTTCCGGTTTCGAAGTAGATTAAATAGACCGGAAGTTCATTATTTTAATCGGTAGTCCATTCCGGAAAAGAACTTTCCGACAAAAATTGTGGAGCCTAATGACCGCTTAGCTATCTGAAAAGATAAACCTAGACACGCATTTCATGCACTGTTCAAAGTTCATTCTGGCATAGGTCGAGCTTGTTAGAATCTTGGCCTGATCTAGTATGGGTAATTGGTCCATTGCCATAGAAAGTTTAGTTGTGGGGCAAATTACCCTCACCTCGTTTGTATCCTCCATCCAAGGGTCAAGGTGCGGCAAATCTCTTAGTCTAGGATTTTGACCTGGAATTTCGTGCCAGAACAAATTTATTTTAATAGGTATTGAGTCTGAAAATCTGCATATATTCAAACCTGATATTTCACCTAAAATACTTTTGGGAGTTTCTTCGCAGGGTCTGCAAATTGAGCCTAATACAATAGTCATATACATATTGACTTGAAACTTAATAAAATGATCTGTAATAAACTCTTAGATTCTGTAAAGACCAAACCACCAATTTTAATTTTATAAATGTTGGAGACCTCTTATCGTCACCCTTAGGAAAACACTTTCAATGAAGGTTTACGTAAGAGTTTTTTCAGAATGTATTATCTTGGGGTAGGCCGCACAGTTCTTTCTTTGCTGGCTAGTCTTTGACCCGATGTCGTTGACCTGTCTGAAGAGAAGCAAAGTGGATAATGTTTCTAAGTAACGTTTCGAGATGAAACAGTGGACAACGCACGCGCCGTTTTGTACCTGGTTCCGACAAAAAAAAAAGAATAACGCAGAAGCTTAAACTGCTACTGTATACAGATCCCCATTTCTACATAGATTAAAAATACATCAACAGGCCATTCACTTTTACTTAAACGCTCCAAGTAAATGCAGGCAACATGTAAACATAAAACAGCTGATATGCATTTTGACACTTTATCCATTTTTACCCAGAGAAAAAGTAAGGGCTGTTTCGGGCAGGAAGAAGAAGACAATTACGATGCAATACGTTCCAATTTTCGCTCTCTATTACCCATTTTGTTGAGTACGGGAATGATTTCTGGGCTGTTTTGGGCACCAGCGGGATCCCGCGTTGCGTACGTGAAAGAACCTAATTAAGCACAAAAAAGTGACAACCCTTTAACAAACGGCTGTGATGGAAGCAAAAGCATCAGCTGTGTGGGAAAAACAGATGAAAACAAATAAACTTTTCGCTCACCGAAAAACGTTCTCGATTTGTAATCAATTTTCGGATGTTCGCTGAAGCGCGGTGCACACTGCGTGCGCTGCGTAGTGGGCCGTGGGATGTTTACGCAAAATGTTGATTTGTTCCCGCTGTAGATCAAAGCGAAAACAACGGCAACGGCAATGGAGACAAACAATCAGCTAACCAAGAATAGTAAAACAACAACACAGAAAAAAGTGGTAGCAACATTTGGGTACTTTTGCATTGCCGCGGTATTTATGTTTGTTTACTCGCTGCGGCTACCGTTTGAGGCGGTTCGATGCTTCAGCGCCTTCAACGTTTTATTTGAAAGTACATAAATTTTGTTTACACAAAACTTTGTTTATATACAATCGAACATACAAAAGTACTTATTTATCCGCATACATAGATGTATCTAGTTTAGCATGCATATTCATATACCTTGTACATTAAGGTGGCCCAAAAATGCATTCGAGAAAAGTAAAGTCGGAATTTTAATGCTCTACTTCCTGTTTTTTTTTATAAAAAAATATTTAGGGGTCGCCCAAAGCGCTATAAGTTTCCCATGTAATCTGTATGAAAAAGAAAAAAATCATATTTTCGTAGAAATGGTAGATAAAGAATCCTTGAAAACCTATATTTTTCAATCGGCAAACTCTGCTGCTCTTCAGGAGACTGCAAGGAATAATACCCAGTTGTTTATACAGATATCCATTTTTTAATATGATATTAACGATCATTTTATGGATCCCCGTATCGCCTTTTTTGGAGTTTTTGGGGAACCAAAAAAAAGTTGATATTAAAAAATAAGTAGCTTAACGATTTCAAGGATTCTATAGCATATCTACGAAATTTGTTTTGTTTTCCCATACAAAATACTTGGGAAACTATGAGCGCTTTGAGCGACCTCAAAATTTTTTTTTATATAAAAAAAAACAGCTAACAGTCCCAGGGGGCAAAAGCATTAAAATTCCGACGTTACTTACCCTAATGTACATACGCTTATGTACATCCAATTATGTATGTACACATGTATGTATATCTGAAATTATATATTCGTGTTTGTTGATTTCTGAATAAGAGATCTATCAATTCAGTTTGCCATCAATATTTTCTTCTGTTGCCTTGTTGAAATTGCGACTGATAGCAGGCTGTTGCTATTAGAAGCCATAATGAAATATGTATTTTATTTCTATTACTAATGAAATGCATATGACGTCCTTGAAATTACAAAATTTAGTTTTATCTTAGCTGTGTCTTACATTGGAATTGCTAAAAAATTAGTATTTTGATTGCCGAAATAAATATTTTCAAGTCAAACAACAGCAACTAGTGTGGGTTGTTGATAAGGTCCATAATAATATGAAAATGGGTTTCTTATAGTCGCCGTATTAGCGTTCGGCCTTTACGCCGCTTCGCCAATTGCCACTTTCCTTTGCGAGGTTGCACCAGTTGTAAATCCCGATTGCCACCAGATCCTTCAGCACTTGATCTTTTCAGTGTGTTCGTGTGCTTAGCCTCCTTATGCATCTTCTAGAACATTCTTGAAGTGGCACGAAAACCACAAAATGCTCTCATGTGACGATGATTTTCAAAAAGGCAAAGATAGCAATACCTTTCCCATAGATATAATACATAATATAGATGATGTAAGGACAGAGCATGCGATGAAAACGCCTCTTTAAGAATGCGCAACTCAACAAAACTCATTTCAGAATGAAGAACATCACGGCAATAAGTCTAAAGCTTTCTCGGCTGGTATGGTCATCTTTCCAAACTAAGGAATGAAGGTCAAGTTAACTAGCCTAGCTGATTGTGGTACACATGGAAGTGCTAAATATTTTCATTATTACGAGTAATTTAGGTTCAGCATCTTCACTCACCACTAAGCCGCAATTCTCGATTCTGGTGGGTTTCAATGACAGGACACTATTCGATGGGTATCCACGCAGTGAGACCCAGTAGGTACGGTAGTTTGAACGATTTTTTTTTTTATTCTGGCACGAAAGTTTTACGAAAAAAATATCCCTTGCCAACTTTCATGGTGATAAGCTCTTTAACTGAAACCATTTGAACATTTATTAAATGGTGATGCACATATCGTTAGTATAGAATGGAAAGGGCGTAACTCACATTGTCGCTGAAGTATAAAAAGCCGTAAATAACTTAAAATCCAATATTCACTTTTTGGTTGACTATGATGCATTTCATTCAAATATATGTCCCCACGTCGTTTCATACAATAAACAATTTTAATTAGTTGTGTCTTTTTTCATTTCAGCGACGATGTGAGATACGCATTTTCCATACTATACTAAGACGCGCTGCTCCGACAGTCGCAATGACCGAGTGAGCAAAGCACTGTCGTGCGATTCGATAGATCCGAGATTTAAAAAGAAAAATATTTTTTTTTTCATTTAAATTTAATCTATTATTTTTTTGAATTTAATGTTTCTTTTTATAATTTTTAGCTTTTATGTTTTAAAACGGATTTTTGTTTTTAATAGCATCGAAGTTTTAGAAACTTATTTTATTTTTTCCTTTCATATATTTTTTTTTTTGTTTCATAAAACTTTCTTTTGATTATAGGATTTCTGGCTTCAAAAAGGATAAATTTATATTTTTAGTATAACTTAATTTACGAGAAATCTATTTCGTGTAGTTTTTTCTTCGATTTTTTAATTTTTAATATATTTTTCTTTAATATTAGACTTTATCGAAAAGTTCTTTTATTTCACCTGTCTTAAAAATTTATTTCACTTTATTTTATTTTTTTTTTAATTTAATGTACTTTTAATATCTAGGTTTTATTGCTTTAGTAACAATTTTTTTTAATTTCGTTTTAGGAACTTTTTAATTTTTATTTTTTTATTTAAGGATTTCTAACGTTTTTAATGTGATTTTCTTTTAATATGTAGATTTTATTGATTAAAAAGCAAAATATTTTTTGTTTAGTTGAGTTTAATTTTAGGAAAACTATTTTATATACTTTTTCTTTTTTATTAAAATTTTTAGTATTTATTGTTTAAAAAAGAAAAATTTATATTTTTTATTTTAGTTAATTTTTAAAACACTTTTTGTCGAGTATCAGGCAAACAGAAGAACTCTAAGACTTTCTAGTTAGCACATTTCTTCAATTAGCCTTTCGAAAGACAGAAAATAACTTTCCAGATAGTTGCCATCCCAACAATTTCTTTAAAGTTGAACTTGTTTGTTGGCATACAGCGGTTTACGCTTTAGCTTAGCAGTTATGTACCATTCTCAGGAGTATTAGAAGGTACAGATGGTTATAGTCCAAGTGTACCCTGCTGGGAAAAACAGCCCTAACATATTTTTCTTTCAGATTTTTTTATTCGATATGAAGAAAGAAATGCATACGGATGAAAGATAAATGCGAGTTATAAACATATCAAACTACATTAAGTACAATAAAACCTAATTTCGCCGTAATCGTCCACATCCCTCGGGAAAAACTCGATAAGAATCGTACCAAATCTTCTATAAGAAAACCTTAAGAAATATTATATCTTACTTAGCGCAACTACCATATACTCCATAAAACCAGCACAAATTAATTTCCGAAATTCACAACAAAAAGCACAATCACAATCAAATTTGCAGCCGAAGAGTATTGAATTTGGAAGCTATGACGACAGACACGGCCGACAACGCGCGCATCGCCAGGACAATGGGGAGAATGGCATAAGAGAATGGCAAGTGGACATAAATAAAGCTATGAATTGATGATACATATATATGTACATATCTACATATTTGCGATTAAAGGCAATGAAGCTTAAAATTACCACACGAAGCGTGCAACCGCAGCAACCCAAATGGCAAATGGCATAGGCAAGATAAGGTGGGCGGAGAGGCGAAGGCTACTAAGCGAGCATGCCGCCAAGCGCTAGTCAGCTTAAAGTCCTTCACAACCTCAAAAGCAAGCTCGTACTTAACGCCAGTTTGCTGCTACTGTACATATACATACATATGAGTACTCGCGCGTCCCTTTCACGCTGTGTCTGGTCAGGGAAATCATAAATGTAGAAAATAGCCAGCCATCCAGCCAGCCAGCCGGTCAACAAAATCAACTTTGAGGTGGAGTGGGCTACATTCTGATATACCTGATACGTATTTAGTATATCTGAAATTCCAATTCGCCCCCACCGGACCAATTTGAGCTCATGAAAGCTGCGTTGCATGCGATTACAAATCTCCACTTGCATTTATTATCCGGCAGGTGTGTGTGCGCGTGCGCGTGCAAGGACTAAGCAGCAGTCAAAGCAGCAGCTGCCGCCACCACGCAAGCTGAGGCAGGATATATTTCGAGTGGGCAAAGGTGGCTGGCTGGTCAATGGTCATACGTATTTACATACACATGTGCTTATGTACATAAGTTTGTAATGACATTGGTGTGTATTTTGTGTTTGGGGGCTTGCTTTTACCTTCGTCCTCTATTCCTTGCCACCTCTTCTTATACGCAGCAGCCGCTTGCTCTAAATTGTATATAAACTTTATTATCCTGTGACAGTTTTATATTCAATAGAAAATGCCTGCTACTCATACACACACATACAAGTAGTCTAACAAACCAAATTACACTCCAAGCTCTCTGCCCTCTCAGTCGCTCTATTCCCCCCGCTCCTATTAGCCTTTACAACTGGATATACCTATGCAATTATCGTAGGATTTGCGTTGACTTGCCNTTCGCGCGTCCCTTTCACGCTGTGTCTGGTCAGGGAAATCATAAATGTAGAAAATAGCCAGCCGTCCAACAAAATCAGCTTTGAGGTGGAGTGGGCTACATTCTGATATACCTGATACGTATTTAGTATATCTGAAATTCCAATTCGCCCCCACCGGACCAATTTGCGCTCATGAAAGCTTATATTCGTACGTACACGGTGCATTGCATGCGATTACAAATCTCCACTTGCATTTATTATCCGGCAGGTGTGTGTGCGCGTGCGCGTGCAAGGACTAAACAGCAGTCAAAGTAGCAGCAGCCGCCACCACGCAAGCTGAGACAGGATACATTTCGAGTGGGCAAAGGTGGCTGGTCAATGGTCATATGTATTTACATACACATGCGCTTATGTAAGCTTGTAAGAACATTGGTGTGTATTTTGTGTTTGGGAGCTTGCTTTTACCTTCGTCCTCTATTCCTTGCCACCTCTGCTTACTCGCAGCAGCCGCTTGCTCTAAATTGTATATAAACTTTATTATCCTGTGACAGTTTTATGTTCAATAGAAAATGCCTGCTACTCATACACACACATACAAGTAGTCTAACAAACCAAATTAAACTCCAATCTCTTTCATTGGTAGCCTCTGTCCTCTCAGTCGCTCTATTCCCCCCGCTCCTATTAGCCTCTACAACTGGATATACCTATGCAATTATCGTAGGATTTGCGTTGACTTGCCAATGTTATTACGGTCTTTTGTTCTACGATTTATGCGCACAAATACAAATGCACTCACAACACCAACACACACACACACACACACACATACATATGTCTGTTTGCGTTTATAGCAACTTTAAATGCTTTTCCATTGCATTTAATGAATTGGTTTGGATTTATATACTCCTACAAACAAATATACATACATATGTATATTAGGGTGCCTCACCAAAAAAAGAAGCGGCTTTTCTATCGGAATCATAAAATTTATTATATTTTAAGATTTCCGCGAAAATATTTAGCAAAAAATATTAAGATTTACGTGAGCTTTTGGAAACACCTCCGAAAATCTCGTTACTTAATTTTGTTGATAAAATTAAAAAAAAAAAAATAAGTAAAGAAGTATAAGTTCGGGCGAAACCGTTTTTGCACTTTTTAGTAAACTGCATGATAAGCAAGAGTATTTTCCCCGATGTCTAACAATTTCGTTAATATGCTATGAGATATTGAAATAATTGGAGCAAGTTTGGTGGAAATCAATAAGGGGACTATCAATATACACTTATATATGTAGTCATACATAATGTTGTGTCTTGTTAAGAGATTGTTGTAAGTCGGCGTGTTTAGTTATTGAAATATCGGAATTTTCGTATTTCTGAAATTTATCGTTTTATGGTAGGTGGCGGTAATTTTAGTCCGATTTCAAAAAATTTCAACATATTGCTTTCTATAGTAAAGGTTGGTAAATGTATCGATTTTGGTAGAAATTGGTGCATCGGTTACCGAGATACACATATGCAGGCGTAAGTCGGCGGTGCCACGCCCATTTTCCCAAAAATTTCCCTAAGTAGCATTTTGTGCTGAGGGGCAATTGTATATATCGATTTTGAGTAAATTAGCTTAAATAGTTACTAATTTATCGCAGTTTTCGCATTTTTGTAAAATACCGTTATATGGGAGGTGGACGTGGTTCTTGTCTGATTTCAAAAATTTTCAAAGGGTTTCTTATTGAGGCTCTGAGAAATTTTCTTACAGAGTTTGGTGGGGAATGGTGAAGGTACTACAGAGATACAGCATTTTATCGTAAGTGGGCGGTGCCATGCCCTTTTTCAAAAAATTTCAAAACTGCCTTATTTTATGCCAAAATTCTACTTCGCGTGCCAACTTTCAACATTTTGGATCCAGTATTTATTTACGGTAATATGGTAGTTTTTTCATATTTCGAAAATACCGTTATACGTATGGGTGGTGGGAGTGGTTATTGTCCGATGTCGCGCTCTTCAATACCAACCTACCTTGGAAAAAGGGAGACTTACTTACCAAATTTCGTGGATATATCTCAGACATGGCTTAAACGATTTCTCTTTTCATTGTGAGCATTTATATATACATTTGTCTATATCTATCTCGATTCTTTTTGGCTGTTACCAACAACCGTTATGCGAACAAAGTTATAATACAATAACACAAGTACGCTCGGGTATAAAAAAAAATGGTATGCAGACTTTTAAGCTTAGGCTGTTCTATGATCTGAGGTTATCTCTTCGAAAAATTATTTAAAAAAACTCGATTTTTGGAGAAATTTTCAAATGGGTCCAGCTCACGTAATGTTTAATATTTTCCCAAATATTACGCCGGAAGGCTTAAAATATAATAAGTTTTATAATTCCGATCGGAAAACGGTACCGATTTTTTTTTTTGTATGGAGAGTGATGCATCCTAATATACATACATTCAATGCGATTAGGTCGGCTTTATTAGGCATACAAAAATAACAACAGTCGCATAAGGATATTTTATTTTTTTTAATAGAAAAGAACCTTTTTAGCTTTTAGGGCTTAGCAAATTTTTGCCATGGCAATGCATTTGTTTTATTTGGTTAGGTAGTTGTGATTTCCCTCCAGAATAACTTACAAAGGCAATGCAAAGAAAGTGATTAGATAGCCACATACATAGTGCATAGATAAGTATGTATGCGCCACGCCTGCAGAAACGCAAATCTAATTAAAGTGGTTTATTTGAAATTAAATTCAGAAGGACGATTAAGGATAACTAGTGGAAAAACGCCAAAAACCTTTTGTAAAAAATTGCACACAAAAGCAAAGACTTTTTCAATTCAATTTATATCATAAAATTATTAAATAGGTAGTTTTTTTGAAATCAAGCACTTTTTAACTCGCCTAAAAATTTTTAGTCTTCATTTAGTTCAATAGTCTTAAAACAAAGCTTTCTTAAGAGTCTTTCTTCTGCCACTAATTTTAAAAAATTTCACATAATTTGCGTATAATTTATTTAAATTCGACTTTTCAAATAGGTGGCAACACTTTTCAAAAAAATATTTAAACCGAAATTTTCTCAAGCCGCTTTGGTTTGAACCCCACATATTTCAATAGACTTATGCATGAAGTTGAATCTAATTTTTTAAACAGCTGGCAACCCCCTTGAAAACCTATAAAATATTCCAAATGTTAGGTTAGGTTGAAGCGGCTGCCTTCCTCGAACTTGTCCGTTCATTTGGATCATAGGTGGGCAATTTTCGCTCGCGAGCAGGACTGCCAACTTGGCTCCAACCCTTCCATTTTTGGCCCTATTTTACATCAAATGGCACTTAATTTTTCCATTTGGTACAAAGTGCCAAAATGGCACTTTTCAAAAATAGTAATATTTCAATACATTTTTATGAAACTCTTTGCGTGTACTTCTTTTTCATAACTAAAATTTTCTAATTTCTAAAGATTATTGAACTGGTTTATCTTATTTTGTCATTGCAGTTTTATTTTAGAAATGTGGTTCTTATTTTATTGCTAAATGGGAATTATTAAAAAGGATGGCACCTTTTTTGGCACTTTTATTTTATTGATTTTTTAAAAAAGGGCACAAATTGCATACTTTATTTTAGAAAAATTGTTTTCTATCTAAAGAAACTTAATGAATAATATTTATAATTTATACTCAATTTTTGGAGCTAAATACCTATTTATATGAAAATAATAAAATCTAAACACCGTACCCATCTTGCCGGTTGGTATTTCAAAGATTTGATTCTAACAAAACGGTGCCCAGTTATTAAAAAAATGAGTTTTAACAATTTAATTTTTTTTTTTAATTTTACATGTGCTAAATTTTTCGCATGCAAAAGTTTTTATAAAGTAATAGTATTAGTTACTAAAACTTCCAAGATTCATTATTACACTATACGTATAGGCAAAATAGACCAAAAGACCCATGCACGAAAAATACCACTTTTAGTACATTTATAAAAAATGTGGCAACCATAACTGAGCGCGACGCACTAATATCACGTCAAAGTGAGACTGTGTTGGTGTGAACGGCATTGATTTAGATGTAGAACCAGTTGGTTAGGTTCAAAAAGCACAAGAACTCATGACTGCCTGCTTCACTTGGGTTGGCCAGACAGACAAAGAGGTAGTGGTGAAATGAGCGCCTTCGTCGCCCACGTAATGGCGGGCAAACTTCGGCAGACACGCCTTAACCGACTCCAATCAGGGCCAAAATTTCCAAAATTTATATGTGATATCTTCGACTAAAGTAGAATTGATTAGGGTATTAGGGGTCTCCAATTGGAACCAAAATTTATATGTTAAATCTTCGACTATAATAGCATCGACGTGGGGGTTGAGACTTAGGAAATCTGATGTACAAATTTGCTTCTTACATTTAAGGACCACCCTTCCACAACCCAAAGTTTCAGTTAAAACAAAAAGGGAAGCATGACAAATTTTTCTTCCTGGGTATAAAAACGAAACTAGTCGAAGTTGACTTGTAAAGTTTACTAAAAAGGAACAGTCCAGCGCCTTCGTCTTGGTCTGCAGGCTGTATCGGAGATACAGCCGCTATATTTAAACGTAGAATACGTGGTATGGTTAAGAGCATATCCAAGTCAAAAACGAAATCACACACTAAGAAAAA
>NW_016159879.1:14369-22582 GCF_001687245.7 Rhagoletis zephyria | reverse complement strand
AGGGTGTCGATAACAAAATCGATAAAAATATCGATCATTATATCGATAAGTTCCGAAAGTATCGATAACAAAATCGATAAAAATATCGATAACAAAACCGATGACAAAATCGATCAAAATGGTGATAGCAAAATCGATAAAAATATCGATCATTATATCGATAAGTGAAAATATCGATAGCAAAATAAATAACAAAATCGATCATTATATCGATAAGTTCTGAAAATATCGATAACAAAATCTATAAAAATATCGATAACAAAATCGTTAGCAAAATCGATAACAAAATCGATAAAAATATCGATAACAAAACCAATAAAAATATCGATAACAAAATCGATAAAAATATCGATAACAAAACCAATAAAAATATCGATAACAAAATCGATAAAAATATCGATAAAAAAATCGATAATAAAATCGATAACAAAATCGATAATAAAGAGATAACAAAATCGATAAAAATATCGATCATTATATCGATAAGTTCCAAAAATATCGATAGCAAAATCAATAACAATATCGATAAAAATTTCGATAACAAAATCGATAAAAAAACCAACAAAATATCGATTATATCGATAAGTCCCGAGAATCCCTAAAATCCCGAAATAGTTCCGAGATTGAGTCTCTGTGCCTTTATCTATATCCTTTTCTCTACAACTACCTTTATTTTAATCTTTCTTCCTCTATCTTCATCTATACTTTTATCGGTATCCTCATCCGCATCTTTTTCTTTATATTTATCTTTGTTTTTATTTTTATGTTTATCATATTCTTCATATACATATTCCCCTTCACCTTTGCACTTATACATATAAGTAAAGTGTTTAAATTTACCTTGGTCTTCATGTTTGCCTTTATCTTTACTCAACTTTGTTTTTGTGTTTATTTTTACCTTGGCCTTTATCCTTTTCTTTATCTATGTACGTCCTCACCTTTACTTTTATTCTTGGATTGGACTTTTTCTAAATGTTGTTTCACTTCGAAAAGTCTTCGCGTATTATGCATACATGTGTTCATATATGTATGTACATATATAATATGTATGTACATATGTATGTATAGACATACATAGATTACTAAAAATAGAAACAGATCCACATTAACTGCAATCAACATATGTACGTATGTATGTATTTACATATGTACACACGCTGCGATTAGGTTATAAATAGCGCGCCTCTGTTTATCAAAAGCCGCATTACATACGCATACATACTTTTTGTCTCCTTCCCACACTTCCAACATATGCACGTGTTTGCAAAATGATGACGAGGTGATTTTGTATGGAAAATCATTTATGCCCATATATTTGAATAAAATAAACATATATAGAAGATATCAACCAATACTTCCCATATACCAAACGAAAGGAAAACTCTTGAATTTTTGATTAAAGAAAACAAAAACAAAATCATTCGAGCGGTTTTCGAGCATTTTGGTAATGAAAAAAATTTGCAAATTTTTTCAACAATTTTTTGCCTTAAAATGCTCAATATTTGTTAAATTTATATAAAATTTGTACCCGATAATATTTCTACTGCTCCAAAGAACCTATATCCCGAAAATGAAAGTTATATATGCCAACAATAAGTTGCTAGAGCACTTTAAAGGCTCAAAATTGACCCCAAAATAAGGCAATGTTTACCGTTGTTTTTACGACAGAAACCGAATTGGTTATTTACAAAAATGAATCTGTCGACAGGTTTGGAATTTTATCTTTGAAACGCCACACTTTTCTTTGAAATCGCTTTATTAGTTCTCGTGCAATAAGCGTTTTTGTGAAGCTCTAAAAATTACAACTACAACATTTGAACATAGCCCCCATACCTTAAGGTAAGACGTATTCTACGTCAAAAATTTACTAAAAAATCTGACGCAAATAAACATTTATCAACCACATATAAAGTTAAAACAACGCGTCCTGGTACAAGCTAATTTTCTTTCAACTTTTGATTGAAAAAATTTCACTTTAATAGAATTAATGAATATCTGCCATCAAAATACATTAAAATAATGCGTGCAACCACAAATGATGATACAAATTTGTAATGAATTTACGCAAATGGGCTATAACTAATAACAAATTGAGTGAATGAATTGAATGAAGTATGTAAGTAAACTAAACTATTTTGAAATTTATCTCCCGATTATAAAGCAAAAGAACAAAAGGCAAAGTACGGCAACAAAGGCCAATACTTAGTTTGAGAATTGTAAAGTTTTACTGAAAGTTGTGTAAACATCGATAGGCATAGTAGATAAATGTGCGCCTTTTTATGTATGTGAAACTAATCTAAACAAAAAGTATTGTTTGCCAAAAATGTATACATAGACAATAAGCTGTGTACGTAAATGTTGGTAATTAAATTAAATTAAATTACAATTTTGTTAGCAATTGTAAATTTGAAATTAGATAAACGACAAATGGACAAGAACAAAATTCGCTGAAAAAGCTGAAAATAATCGAGTAATATTTAAATGTGTTTACATACTACAAAAGCACTAGCTAAAAAGTATTTATGTATGCAAACTGTTTTGTTAATTTTGCTTTGTGGAGTCAAATGAAAATGCACTGATTTGGAAAGAAATTTTTGATGCTCAAGTAAATTTAAAGACCTTTTTTTTTGTCTAGAGCATTGTAGAGCGTACAATGAATTCTAATTAAGTAAAAACAATTGCTTTCAATTATCTTTAAGTTAGCTAAGTTCAAATAATAACTGAAGGTTATTTTGTCTGCTTTGAACATTATTATTGCTGCCACTTTTTCAGTTCATTAAAAGAAATTACTTTAGTTTAATTGAAATTCTTACCTTGTATTCATCTATTTATTTATACAGATATTTATGTATGTACATGTGCCCATATGAGGCTAAGCTTATGTGTGTACATTAGACCGTACCATTAAAGACAAAGTTCGTATTATTATACCTTCGAATCTAAAGCATTTTTGAAAAAGTAAATTCGAATTTTTTTTTGACCGAACCTAGGCCATTTCGGATCAGAAAGTTTTATATATCGATGTTCTTGTCTCTAGGAAAAATATTTTTTGTTCTAAATTTCATTGGCCTCAAGTACTCCGTTCTAGTACTTACCCACCAAACCTCAGTTTTCTCATGCATCACTTGAGACTCCAAACAGTGCAGCCTTTCCTCGTTTATTTTAAAGACGCTAGAGAGGCTGATTGATCTGCACGGGGAAAGTAGTTCATGGGCTTTATGAAACTAAACCACTTCTACTCTGGTCTTTTTGCGAAGAACTCTCCATCAACCTATAACTCAGAGGCTAACGGATAACTGTAGCATTTTCCAAGCAGAAGTAGCCACAATCTAGGAGGCTTCGAGTTGGTTGCTTACTAGTGTAACGCTTTTCAAGCAGGTGAATATCCATTCTGACAGAAAAGCAGCCATCAAGGCTCCTGGCTCTCTGATGGTTCGGCCGAGAACGGTGAGAGATTGCTTGACCTCAATATCGACTGTATCGGATTATTGATATTAAGCTTACTTCGGCTCCATGTCACAGGGAAATCGCTGGGAAAACTGCATGACCGATGAGCTGGCAAGAGGAAAACCTTGGTGTTGGTGTGGTCTACTCCTAAACAGATGGGCGTTTGGTCAGCTCAGCGGGCTCTGGGTGGCAAAATCCTTCTGGCCACGTGTAGACCAATGGCGGTTCAGGGAGCTCTTGGTAATAAGCAAGGTACACACCTCTCGCTAGTGGTGGGCCATTTTACTGTGGTTATTTTTAATCGAAACTAGTATATATCTCAGCAGAACAAAGTAACTTCCATAAAATCAATTCAGTGGTAATCACAATGGCAATGCTAATGGTAATTGGAGTTATATTGATAAAAGTAATTAAAAGGTTAGCGGTAACAGATATCTAAACTTTGATAGCCAGTACCTTAAAACAGGTTTCAATTTCGATTATACGAGTTTTTTAACGTTATTTTATGATTCCTAGTTAAAGTACGTGCTATTCCTACAAGTGTATGTATATATGTATGTAAATAGTTGCATGCAAAACTAAAAGATGTTGAAAACTTCAACAAAACCGAGCATCAGCTAAATGAAGCGCAGAATAATTTGGAAATGTTGCCCGGCGGCTGTTCATCAATACGGCTAGCACGGCGGATAACTTATACAGACGGGTAGATAATCGTCGTCATATTTAGGGTTTTTTTTTCGATCAGAAACATACTTTGCCCTGCAGCTAAGTTAATTACCAGTATTCTCTCAATTCATAAACGAAAGCATGAGGAAGAAATATCTACTATGTCCAGTGAACTTAAAAATAACAAAACGGGCAATGCATTACTCATTTACATATTTATTTACATTTCTGATATATTTTTTTACCCGCACGAAATTCCCATAAATTCGCGTATTGACTGTTGCACGCAAGGTAAACAAAATATGCAACAAATTTGATTTCAATTAAAAGCAAGAAATCACAACGTAAAGGTAGACAAAAAATTTAAAACTATAAGGATAAGAAAAATGTAGGCTGCCGGCCTGAAGATAAATGGAGCAGCAGTCAAGGCCGAAGCTGAGTTGATTTGGCATTTAATTAATAAATGACAACTCAATGCGGTTACTGTGGTGGAGTAGATGCGTAAGCGGCATACATACATACTTATGCGTTGTACCTGTTGCAACTACAATTTGTGTATGGCTATTTACTTTGGCTAATTATAACCTTTAACTGGTTTTGCATTCGTAAAGAATACTTTTTTATATACTGGTTCGTAAATTTTTTTGTCATTTACATACATACTCGTACATATGTATGTACATTAGGGTGGTCCAAAATTGCAAGTGAAAAGGTAAAGCCGGAATTTTTATGCTCAACCGCCCCCCCCCCCTCGGATTGTTTTATACCTAAAAAAATATATCCCTCTTTTTTATTTTGAATTCAAAAAATATTTAGAGGTCGCTCAAAGCGCTAAAAGTTTTCCATGTATTTTATATGGGAAAAAAGAACTTTTCGTAGAAATATTTATCGACCGGAAACCTCTGTTTCTCTTCAAAAGATTCCAAATAATATTACGTAATTTTTTTTTTTGCGATTTTTCATAGTAACTATATTTTATAGGTCCGCCAAAACCCATAGAAAATGCCAGAAAATGCGATGAGGGATAAATAAAAAATCTTTAGTATCAAAAAATGGTTAAATAAACAATTGGGCATTGTTGTTGGAAGTCTCCTGAAAAGAACCAGAGTTTTCCGATACAAAAATATTGATTTTCAAGAATTCCATAACATTTTCACGAAAAGTGTTTTTTCTCCATATAAAATACATGGAAAACTTTGAGCGCTATGAGCGACGCTTTTAAATATTTTTTGATCTGAACATACAAAAAATAGGGGTATATTTTTTCGAAATAGAGCAATCCTAGGTGGTGAGTGCATTTAAATTCCGGCTTTACTTATTTTGGACCGCCCTAATGTACATTTATACGTATGTATCCTTGTATAACTTTGGGAATTTAATAGCAAATTCGTTTTAAGATTAATAATTACTTCATAATTAATAGCCTGATAATAAGCTCGGAATAATCTCCTTACACGTTTGGAAGTAGATGTGACGACTTTTAAAGAGCCACAAAGACAGACTAGGGATGGGGATATTCGATATTTGAGATTCGTGTTTTAACCGAATTTTAGCTCCGAAATGGCGAATTTTTGAAATCCAACTTTGTGCTGCTGAAATTCGAATAAAATCGAATTTGTATTCGAATAAAATCGAATTTGTCTAAAAAAAAATCTATTTTTGTATTTATTTGCAAAAAACCAACTATAAAACTTTCTTCAAACAAATAAATCGATGTTTTTTCGATCAGGTAGAACAATCGGAGCTTCGATAAATGTTAAGGTATTAATATACAAATAAATTCATAAAAAATAAATAAGATTCAGAAGACAAAAACTGGAAAAATTTAGGTGTCAGGTGTTTTATATTCCGTTTTCAGTACAGATGTCAAATGTGAAGTGAAATTTTTGGCTTAAGTCAAGAATACCAGCCGTTTAGCTATGGATAAACCAAAAATTTGGCTTGATAGAACTCTTCAGATATGACTAAGAAGCGAAATCATACGTTGGCAGAAATGTAACACTTTTTCATTCGCTGTGTAAGTAAAAACATACATATAAATGTATAGTATATGACACTAAAAAATACATAATTTATTTGAAAAAAAAAACTTATTTATTTCTAGTTGTGAAGCTGAGCAGAGTGATACGGGTAATTAATCACATTCATATAGGTTTAATTCAATCTCTTTTCGATTTGAGTTATCATCTTTAAAAAATTTTAAATTTTCAGTAAAAACAAATTTTGAAAATTCGAATGAAATCGAAATTGTACAACCAAATTTCGAATCGATTAATCGAATGGGTGGCCAATGTTCGAATTTCAACCCTCCACTGCCCATCCCTAAGACATACAACTGGGGCAAGTTAAATTATTGGGTAGTCCTATTCTCGCTACGTACATATATGTTCGTCAAAGATTCGGTCCTACGTTATAACTGGTACAAACCTGAATATGTATGAACTTTATCTGCACTAGGGACACGAATTTTGATACGATACGATAACATATCGATACTTTTGGCATTCGATACCGATATTTTCTACTCCGTAGTTTTAAAACCATATTTTTTGGAATCGAGTACCAGAACCCTAGTATCGTATCGAATGCCATAAACTCACATTACAAGGACAATATTATTAACAATTCTTCCCGATATAAATTGGGCCTTAAAGAACAGACCTCAATATCTACGTGTTGTCATAATAATAGATCGGCGCTTACACATTATGTTAGTGTTTGGCCGAGCTTCTCCTCCGGTTTGTCGCGTGCGTCTTAATGTTGTGGCACAAAAGGGACCCCTACAGTTTTATGTCGACTCTGAACGGCGATTTGGTTTTAATTGGAAGCTGTCATAGGCGAGACCAGAGCCTAGATCGGCGTTTGTCTGACGGATTAGATAATTGTTTTTTTTTAATCGGTACGACACTGTCAAGTTGAAACACGCCATGGACATAAATCTAAATTGTTTATTAACGAAGGTTCCCTCTTCCAAATTTTCCATCATTTATCTAGCCATTCTTGAATATATTGACTGGATGTAACTCTATTAGCAGGCTATCACTCTCCGCTTCAGCCCAATGCTTCTTAGCCTGATGCCGAAGCGTTTTTGTATAGAAACGCATATAATTTTTTTTCGCTACTAAGAATTTGACTTTCAGGATAATTTCCTGTCCAAGAAGACTTGCCTCCATAAATCGCGTTTGGCATTTCATTTGGAAGTGAAATTTCCTAATGGAGTTCTGAGATGACTCCGTTAAAAAATGCGTCGGCAGAAAACGAAGGGCTGCGTTGTACGAAACTGATGGCGGGGTGAGAAAAATACAAAGGCTAAGACAAGGGTATAGGCTAGATAGAGAATGACGTACATATATTAGAAATAATCGGTAGAGAAGAGATAAGGAAACGAGCTAAGAGATAGAGATAGAGATAGAGATAGAGATAGAGAGATAGAGATAGAGATAGAGATAGAGATAGAGATAGAGATAGAGATAGAGATAGAGATAGAGATAGAGATAGAGATAGAGATAGAGATAGAGATAGAGATAGAGTACGATAGAGATAAGTAGACATAAGAAGGATAGCGATAGAGATAAATGATAACGAGTCAAGGAATAAGAAAATTGAGATTGTCAGTTATGTCATGTTTATATATTCTATATTAGGCTAAAATATGTATACGCTTCAGAAAATCGTGCGCTTTAAAGCAGTATGGTTATCTTTTACGTAATTTAATATGGTAATCTTTTTAGGGTTAAAAATCGTACTTCATTCACTGCACGCCGCGTGTACACGTTTCTGAAGTTAACACTATAACACGCATATTTGAAAACGCTCATCCAACTTTCCTCTTCTACTTAACTCAACTGAATTATTTTCACATTTACAACTCCACAAAGTTGGCAAATTTTATGTTTTCTGCAAAAAAAAAAACCGTACATAATTCCCGCCACTCAAACTGAGCAAAGTGCATAGCAAATTAAACGCTAAGCCAGCACCTGCCAGAGTCCTTTGCACATGCACCCCTTAAGCTTGTCATGTAAAAGTAATTTTGTATAAAGATGTGACACAGCAGCTGTAAAAGCGGCGAGCGAGTGAAAGAAAAAAAAAACAAAAAAACC
>NW_016159879.1:0-13276 GCF_001687245.7 Rhagoletis zephyria | reverse complement strand
TAGAGATAGAGATAGAGATAGAGATAGAGATAGAGATAGAGATAGAGATAGAGATAGAGATAGAGATAGAGATAGAGATAGAGATAGAGCGAAAAGTGTAAAAAAATTGCAAAGAAAATATTTTCATATCACAATCCAACCGGGAGAGCGGCAGTGCGCACATTTCTCAGGACATGTGTACCTACCAAGTGGCAACACTGCAGAGATAAATTGGCAAAAAATTAAATCAAATGTTGCATGCGGTTTGCGGCCACACTACCAACACAACTGCATATACATATGTATCTGCGTGCGTGTGTGTGTGTGTGTGCGCTTCCGCCATTTTTATTGTGCCACATTTGCGCCGCGCTGCAGCTGTACCAGCGGTGCACTTCCGCAGGCGTTTTGCCTCTTCCGCCACTTCCATCTCTTCCGCTTTGCGGTTGCTCTGCAACGCGGCGCCGCTTAATAATGCTGCTTGACTATCACAACAGCGCGCTGTATGTTGGTTGACAAAGGTGTGTGTTTAGCTCCAGTATATGTACATATATCCCTGCCACATCCACGCGCAGCGACAGCCGGAATTGCAAAACTCAACACAAATGTTAAATGTAAAATAAACAGGGCAGCAAAGACCAAAAAAACGAAACACAAAAGCATGCAATGAGCTAGCAATTTATTTCCGCTTTTCGTATCCTTATTTTCTAATTTTTTACACGGAGATTTGTGTTGTTTTTTGGTTTTATTTTTAATTTTTTAATTTTTCGTTCGCCGCTTTCCACTTAGTCACTGTAAGCGCCGAGACGACGTGTCCTGCCGCTGTGCCACCATTTTTCATAGCTTTTCCACAATTTTTTCCCCGCTATTTAGGATCATTCTTTATTCCGGTTTAACTCGCCTCGTTTTGGTGCGCTTTTGTTCCGTTTTTTTGCGATTTTTTTCTGCGTTTTTTGTAATCCGCACTAATTACTTGCCTAATTACACAGATTTCGTCCGGGTAGCTGCCATTTGTCTTCGAAATCACTTGTAAAACGCGAAAAAATTACACTGCCAGTAGTCAGTTGTTGTATGTGTGGATGCAGCAGCGGAGTCGTGGCAGCAGGCGGCAGTGTTGCTGCAAAGCGTTAAAGTTACTTTGTAAGTAACTGCTAAGTTTGTGGGTGGCGCGGATTGATGCGTGCGGGCAGCGCACTCTGGACGGTTGAGTAGCTGGAATAATGCATGGCTTTGGCGCGATATTGATTACCTGTAATTACTTGCGCCAAAGCAGCTGAAGTGATTGCAGCGCATGGATTTAAATTGCAAGGCAGTTGCATTAAATTGACTGCAGCTGCACAAATTACTACCTGACACCTTTTTGAGGATGGAAAAGATCAAAATTAATATTTAATAGCATAGTACCTTAATAAAGGTACTTGTATGGGAATAATAATTTAATATAGAATATTCGCATATAATTTTGATGCGATATGCCACTGCAAAGACGAATGATGCTTTATTAAAATAAAAGTAAATAGCATAGAGCGGGCGGTAATGAGTTCAAGAAGTCAAATATGGTATACAAATGGAAAATCCTTCAAAAAAATTTAACCGAAAGCTCTAAAAATTCTCAAAAGATCTCTAAAACCTAAAAAGTCTCGAAAATATGGAGAAAAATCACGATATAAATGAAAAACCTCAACAGATTTTTTTGACTTAGAAAAAAGTCTTCAAAAATCCAGCAAACATTTTTCCAACAGATCCGAAAATTCATAAAAATTTCACAAGGTTCTGAAAAAGTCCCAAGAATAGCCTAAAAATACAAAAAAAAAAACATCAAAAAAAAAAACATAAAATTCTAAAAAACTTGTGCTTAAAATTATTGGGAAAATCCCGCAAAGTTTCGAATAATTCAACAAAGTGCCTTGTGAGCTTCGAGAAATACCAAAAAATTAAAAAAAAAATCTAATATACAGAAAATTCGATGAAAAGATTTCAGGAAAAATTCAAGAGTATCGCAAATGCTAAAATATGCTGAAATATATTAAAAATATAATGAACAATTTCCAACAGTTCGGAAAAGCGTCAACAGAATTCGAAAATTTTAGTAGGTCTGGAAACAAATCTCCAAAAAATCAGAAAAAGTTCCAGCAACAAAGCTAAAAATACTGAAAAGTCCCGAAAAGTGTCAATCGATTCGAAAAGTAATAAAAAATCCCCAGAAGATCTAGAGGAAAGTTTCAAAAATTCCCACAAAAGTTGCTGGAAAAATCCGAAAAATTCCGAAGAGTTCCCGAAAACGCGTAAATTTCGAAAATCTGAAAATCTACTGAAAAATACTGCAAAAATCTTTAAGAAATCCCGAAAAATAGCCTGAAGATTTAAAAAATATTTCTTAGAATATCGAAAATATTTGAATATGCTGAAATGTATGCAAAATATAACAAAAAGTTTCAAACAATTCAGACTGAAAACAGACTGAACCTTGAGAAGGGCTCAAAAGCCGCGTTTCCTATATATTTTCAAAAAACCAGGCGACCATAAGGACCCTTTCCAATAAGACGCAACCCAACTCTTGAGAGCAAGAAGCCCGGTATTACTAAGATGGTTACCAGGACACTGCGGTATCGTAGGTAATGAGGCCGTCGATGAATTAGCAAGGAAAGGCTAATTGTCTGTACTTGTTGGACCGAAACTATTTTGTGGACTCAGTTGGTCCTCTTCGAGACTCATAATCAAAGCGATGGTAGACTCAGAATGCAGTAAGCGCTGGGGAGAGATAGGGGACCTTAGACAGACCAGACTGTTTGGCTATCCTTTTGCTATGAAAGATATAAATCTCTTGAGCATAGCCAACATCAAGTTGGTAATTGGCTACCTAACCAATAATAAACATCTGCTCTCGCATTCACCGGATTGGTTCTTCCACAGAGACCGATTGCCGTCATTTCCTTGAAAACGAGAAGACGTCCAGCATTAGCCTGACTTAGAGGAGGAGGAAGAAACAGTCGACCACTTCTTCTCCAGTTGACCAGAGTTAGCTAAGAACAGAGCTAGCGTTTTAGCTATTTTACGGAACTATCCGGTATAGAAATAAAATCAATTTTACGCTTAATAAGAGCTTCGAAGTTAATCTATGGAAAGTACTCAGTAAGGTTCCCGCTTCTCTTAGAATTAATAATTGCTGTGTAGATATCTTGAGAGGTATTATAGAATCAAGTGTGTTCGTGTCTGGGCCATAAATTTGTCAGTTTCATATGGTAATAACATTCAAACCTAAAAAGAATTGCAAACTGCCGAAAAACGCTATTCACGCAGCTTGCATTAAGTTGCATTTTTGCATAGCCTCAGGTTACATGGCCCCCTCCACATTCGCCTAAACACAAAAGCACACACACTCACAAATCATACTCAGCAGTTATAATAGAAAGAAGAAAAATCAAAAATAATTTTTTTTTTCATTCGGCTTAGCATAAATCATCGTTAAAAGACATGCGTTAAGCGCCAATAAGCCCCATGCCAACAGGAGCAAGCTTGAACATTTGAAAATATTTGAATATCCTTGCTTGCATATCCTTAGCCAAACGCTAAAGCTGCGCACAATATTTGTAAGATTGAAACGGGGAGACTAAGAGAGGTGTATGGACTTACAAACGACGCTCATTTTCCAGGTGAGAGATTGTCTGCAAACAGCTGTTGCCACATTTGAAGCCATTATCATATTTTGGCCGAATAAAAATGAAAAAAAAAAAATTCTTTTAATATGCACGCAAGCAGAATTTCCAATGGGTATGTGTGTGTGTGTGTGGGTGTGCAGCTGTATGAATGTACACATATCTAACTAAAATGCTTCCTTGTGTGTAACATTGCAGCGCGAATTATGCAAATTTTTATTGTTTTCACTGTGAACAAAGGAAAAAGCTGAGAAAACGTTACGACGCACAGTGGTACAGCGCCATCAATTTTTTGGGAAAAATTAGAATCCTAATTTTCCGTATGCAACATAAATCAAGAAAACTAGAAAAGTTCGGCTTATTTTAGCAAATACCTCCTTACGGACCTTACGAATTTGTAGACAGGCGGCAACACTACTAAAAAAAAAAATCTTAGTCCAACGAACAGCCCACATCTTATAATTTTTCGTATAGGCCGCAACCCTTTTCGAAAAACTAAAACTTTATTGCACATCAGAAGACCGAATTTTTTTAAATTTGAATAAATGGCGCAAATGTGATGTGACTAACAAATAACGCCTTCACGTAGTATTATATGTAAGGTAGTAATTTTTAAATAGGTGCCAACCACACTAAAAAAAGCTTATTGCACCACCTGGAAACCATATCCTTTAATTAAGTACCTCATTTTTTAGTCCAATGAATGGTGAAAATCATATTATTTTCAGCAAGGTGGCAACCCTGCTCAAAAAATAATAAGTTGTTGAACATACAGAGGGCAAGCCCTTTCATTTCACATTTCTTTTTTTGTATTTCAAAGAACAGATCTTATAATTTTTTAGAGAGGTGGCAACTCTGTAGAAATTCTTTAAACTAAAAATAATATTCCTATCGATACAGATTATATTAAGCAAAATCTCGTCCGAATCTGTGTAGTCATTCTCGAGATTAATGATAACAATAGATTGGAGCTTACTTATACATACTTTAGTATTGGGTTGGACCGGGCTTGAATCCAGGCGCTGGTACCGTGCACTGCCAACCACTACACCAAATCGGGAGCAAATTAGAGATTGACGTGGTCAAAAAATTTCATTTTTGCTTTATGCTATGTTAGGATAAAATATAAATTTTTAAATAGGTGGCAACCCTACTCAAAAAAAAAGTAGTTGTGCATACGAAAGCCATGGCCTTTCATTTAACATCTCATTTTGTCATCAAACGAACAGTGAAGGTGTTCTAATTTTTAAACAGGTGGCAACCCGACTCAAAAAAATAATACATTTTGCACATCTAGAGGCTAAGTCTTTTCACTTGACAGTGATAGTGCAGATTTAAACCTTTAATACCTTATCTAGAGGCTAACCCCTCTTATTTGGCACCTAATTTTTTGTAATCCAACGAACTTCGCGCAGTCGGCGCAGGGGTTGAAACCCTATAGAAATTCTAAATACCAAAGGTCACGCTCCGGTCTATATGTACAGAAAATATTAAAGAAAATCTCTTCCAAATTCGTTTAGTAGTTATTTTATATTAGCGCATTCAAAGAATCTCTACTTTCCTTTCTACAATGAATAGATAAGTTAGGAACTTTTCAATAGGTGGCAACCCTACTCAAAAAAATTAAAGCTTTTGTACATGCGAAGGCCATGCCCTTTCATTTGACATCTCATTTTGCAATCCAACGACTGGTGAAAATCGTTTAACTTTTTATTAGGTGGCAACCCTACTCAGAAAAATAATCCATTATTGCACATCTAGAGGCCAAGCCTTTTCGTTTGACAGCGATGGTGCAGAACTAACCCTACGCTTATTATGATTGTATATTGTAATTTTAATAACAGGTGGCAACCCTATTAAAAAAAAAATAAAACATTTACAGCTTTTATAGAGGCCAATCCCTTTCATTTGACGCCTCATCTTTTGTAATCCAATGAGGTGAGGTTTTATATGAACCTCAACAAAAGCAATTAAAACAAAAGTTACTAGAAAAACACATTGCTCAGCTGAACAAAAATCTCAATAAGTTTTATTTGAAACAAATTCTCCTGACTTTTGTTACTTTTATTTTGAAAAAAAAAACTGACAATATCGCAAAAATTTATGATGAATTTTTCTTATTCAAATATTGCTTTGTTATGCTTAGCTATCCATAAATTAAAATTTAATGTTAAAAAAATTTAATTTTTTCCGCCAAAATCCCACTGTGCGACGTCGCTGACATTGCGGTACCACATTAAAGCACTCACGTCTATGTATATGGAAATTGGCTATGTATATCTAACAAGATTATTCACATAGATGCGTGCATCTTCTTTTGAAATTACATTAACCTCAATGCCAAAAAGGATTTTCGCCCGTTCATGTCATCATCGGAATTGTCTTCAAATGCGTTTATTCTTTGCTTTATAAAGGCGAGCAGGTGTATACATGCATACACAAATCTTGCAGATTACCTTAATACGCCAAGATTATGTTAATCTAACGAAACCTGTACACACTGAAAGAAAAAAAATAATTCAAATTGATTTCACATTTAGTGAACTTGATTTCCGCAATTTCCCTACTCATACATATGTATGTATTCCAATGAATATGCCTACATAAATCCTTGCTGCCATTTTGTTTAAAATGCCAAATCAGCTGCAATCAAGCGATAATTCTCATGTCATGTCACTCAGTCGCAGACATATTACATTTATCGTGGAATTTCAGTAGGTTCCACAAACATTTAAGAGCTCAACGCAAGGTGCTACCCTACTCAACTTGCTCCTTTCTGTGTGACCTTTTATGGACAAAAAAATATATCTTCATATTCCTTTATTGTTTTTGAAATAATTTCCTTTCAGCGAAGGACGCCTTGACATGAAAGTACGTGTCAGCATTACAAGCATACAAAGTTTTAAATAGCCGCAGCATCTCCTTCGTATTCGGGTGTGCGCCTACGTGCGGGATTACGCTCGTTTGTACTATGCCGATAAGATTCGGGCTCGTGTGTGTGTGTGTTAATGTTGCTTACCTCAATTATAAAACAACAAACGTTTTCAATACCTTGCCGAAAATTCAATATGTTCAAAGCGAGTCAATACTGTGAGAAAATGCTGTAGCAAATTGCCCAGTCGGAACCTTTAAAGTGCACTTTACAGTGTGAGTGTTAAAATGTTAATTTGTCCATAATTTGAGGACATGAAAAGTACGAATGAATCGCGCATAACCTATGAAGCTGATGGAGGCCAAGATTGCTTGAAAATATCACCAGAAAATACCGTTTCGAAACCGGTTTTTGGCGATAGCAACTAGTATTTGTTTAGCCTTAACAACAAGTTCCGACGTAACCTGGTTTGAAAATCGTCGACAGCTTCGTCATCGCATTAGTTATTAAAAAAAATAATTTCTACGAAGAAGTCACCTGTGAGGTCTTGGAAACTGTAGCTAGGTCGCGAGGTCGTTACTGATAGCATATTTGCAGCTCTCCCTATTTTCGCCAACAGTTCGCTGTTTTGTAAGAGCTGCAACGGAACACTCCATGCTGTCCGGTGGAACCGCGCAAATCCCTCAATTTCCCTACTTCTGTATTACCCAATAAACGCGGTCACCTACACTGGCTTCATTCTGGATATGCTCGCATCAGGCATATCAACTTGGAGAATCAACAACATGTTAAACAGCATACGCGGAAGAAGCCAGAAAGGCAGTTGAAGACCTGTAACTTGTTGTCTCGTTTGAGTAAGCTTTGGTCAACCCTAAAGTCCCTATCCAACTTGACGAAGTACAGAGGTAGATTAAAAATTACATTTTTTTGATGGCATGAGTTAATTGGTGGTGTATGTGGACGTTTTGGGGAGTATGGTAGCCAGGTAGGGTTCGTAAGTGTTCAGCCAGATTCTACAAAGAGCGATTCGCTAGCTGGTGTTCCTAGGCAAATAAATGTGTACTCCCTCAAAAAACGAATTACTCATTTTAGGTACTAAGAATAAAATTCGCAATGGACACCTTCTCTCGCTCTCTTTAATCCAGTGCTTAATACTAGGGAGCCGTATTTAATGCAACATTGAGTTAAAGTGCCGTAATTTATACCCGTAGAAGAAGATGTTAATATAGATTAGAGGATTGCATTCTAATCTTATGTGACGCATGTGCAAGGCGGTAAACTGTCTGGTTATTACGAACGGATATCCGGTTTGGAAGAAAACTTGTGACACAAAATATTCTTGTGTCGTTTTAAGCAAAGTGAAAAGGTCGGCCTGCGTTGGGATTACCTCGCCTTAGTTAGATCTTTTCTAACGGAGATTTTAGATGCAATTTGGTACTAGCCACCAATAGATCCGTCTGCTAAAGAAACTGCTTCATTGGGAGCCTTGAGGTACATTCTGTGCTCCTTCCAAGATGTAAATATGTAGTTATTAGCAGTAAATCGAGGTAATCGCCCCTAATTTCATTTAAACAAATATGTATGTCTATGCGTCTTTTAGAAGCAGAAACAGATTTCTAGGCGGTGGTTGGAGAGTCAAATAAACGGGGGTGTATTAAAAAAGTAACCGGACTTCGACCAGAATTCGTCCTTTAGCAGGTGAATTTTGATAAATTTTAATTTTTTTTAAATATAGCTTATTTTTTGTTAATAAAAAAAAAATCTGGCAGATTGTTTGCATACCTCATTTCAAAAAATCTGCTTTTTAAACCACTTTTTTGCAAGGTGGAAAATTTGCGTTTCAAAGCTCGAGTAAATATCGAATTTTTTGGTAAAACTCGGATGGAGTAGTGTTGAGATTACTGAGGCACAAAATTAAACATCTCTTATGGATCAGTTCATACGATTTTGACGGTTCATTTGCCACACCCAAGAGCAGATTCAGAAGCTTTTTTTTTGCAAGTAATTGGCGATGAGACATTGATCTAACAATGCGACCCCGAGTCTAAGTGAAAATAAAATGGTTGCCTAAGGGAAGTGCTGGACCGAAAAAATTCAAGTCGGAGAGGTCAGTTAAGAAAGTTACGGCAATAATTTTCGTAGATGCCGAAGGAGGTACCCTCGTATTCCACGAGACAATCTAGGGATCTTCCAGAAGAATTCCGCTGGGAAATCTTATCTCGTCCACTCTTTAGTCCACTTTGGGCCCCATCGGATTATTTCCTATTCCAATATATGAGGTTAAACAGTCCGTTTTCAGTTCGAAAGATTCTATTTTTTTTGCGAAGAGGTGGCAACACCGGATGCAAAAGTCTATTGAAGTGGAAGGCTCATATATTGAAAAATCAAATTTTATAACTTTATATCTCGTGTAAAAGCCTTGACCATGGATCCACCGAAAATAAAACATCGCTACCGCATAGCCACGCGATGATAAGGTCCCGTGGCTTTGTGACAATTACTTCCAGCCCAGTAAAATAGTATAGAGATAACTTTACGGCTTTAGTCTGCAGACATAGAGTTACGTTGGTCTAGGTTGCGGAGGATATTATTATTAGAGGAAACGAAATAGCTGAAGTGCTAGCTCTTTTCGGCCTTGGATTTTTCAGAGACGACAGACGTTCTTATGCTTCTGAGTTGCATTAGGCGCCAGTTTTCTTAGGGCTGACTAAACATGAATATCGAAGGTGAAAGTCTGTACTGTACTGTCTGTAGAAGTTTGTGGCCTTCTTACTATTTAAAACGTACTTCCATTTTAACTAAAAAAAAGTAGCTGGTACCAGGACTTAGGATAGACAGGCTGAATACAACAAAACCTTTTATTCGAACACGAAAGAAAAAATGTTCCTACGATGTCAACATAAATTCCATACGAATAGCTTTGCATCAGCAATTATATTGTACAAACCTACCTACTTACTTATCCATACATACATATGTATGCATGTACATCATGCCATCAAATCTCTTACACATCTATACATTCACACAGTACACTCTTCTTGTTGAAATTCAACTTAGCCTAGGCTTATCGTGTCTTCGTTAAGGCATCGAAGCCATCAACCAATCCAGGTTACTCGTCAAGAAATTTGAAAATTTTCCACATTAACGACTTGACTTTAACTTGATATTCAGCTATGCAGCTGCTTCCCAACACGTGTGTGTAAATGTTTGCAAACAGCTATGTACTTGCGCAAACAAATCACGTGCAACACGACCAAGGCGTTGAATGTTCGAAGTGTTCCACACACACACACACACATTTTCAACAGAATTGTGTGAGACTGTATTGGGGGCCCCAAGGAGGGCAACAGGCAAGTGGGTAGCGGCAAGTGACAAGGTGCTGAATGTGTGCGTGCCTGCGGAAACCACTCGCACTTCCGCCCGCATTTCTTTCCTAACCAAAATTTCTGTTTTGTTGCTGAACGGTGTAAATTTCAAGGTAAAGGTCTGATCTGAACTTTTCCGACTTAAGCGGGTGGTTGACGGGGTTGCCTTCTTCTCAGCTGCGCTTCCATTGAAGTTAGTACTTTTTTTACGGCTTTTGTTTTGGGGAAGCCACAACATTGTTGCATTGGCATGTGGAAAGGAGGGCATTTAGTTAAAACGGATACCCTTATACATAAATAAAGGTAAAATTGGAAGATCATAACAAAGCATCAACATTTATAAGTGTGGAAATGTTTGAGCCAGCCACCAAATTGTTGCTCGCTCATAGTAAACAAGGAAAATGTAGGCCCGTTGTGTTGCCAATTCGAGTTACCAATTCCTTTCGATGTTGAAAAGATTTCTCGAATTCGAAGCATTTAATCAATGCTTTGAGTTTTAGCGAAGCTCTAAAAGATCTCTACTAGGCCTTGACACGAGGGTTATGTTAGGCTGTTTTTGGACGAAGTGTAAAGCGATGGAAAGTTTTGGTCAGTGTTGGCCTGTTACCGATTGAAATCACCCCCATTTCAGACGGCTAGTCCGCCCGGGATCACTGATTTGATATTACCTTTATCAGGAAGCCGTCTAGAGCACGAAGCTCAAGCGTGAGTTCATTCGTTCAAAAGACGCCAAGAAATTATTGCGTATATAATTATGGAACACACCTGCATATTTTACTATAAGAGTTTTATTCCTGATGGCGCTAGTTTGTTGAGGTTTTATTTCATTCTCTAGCTTCTTTTCTCAATCCGCTAACGTGCGGACTGCATTCCATTTGTGAACGGATGAGCACATTTCTTTTATCATTGTAGAAGGGATCAGCGGTCGTCGTAGTCCCACCTCAAGCATTACCCTGTCTTGTTTGAAGCGGTCACAGTTTGAAGGATGCATGTTCTGGGCTTTCAACCTCATTAGGGCAATTTGGATAGTAAGTGTTGTTTGCCAATGGAAAGCGATATAGGTATTCCAGAAAATAGCCACGCTTATGATTTCAGTTAGATACAAGTAATAAGTTTGTAGGTCCAGTGCTCCACCTACCCTGACATTGCTCCATAGAGCGATTTTGGGTAGATATTAAATTGAACCGATGTCGGTGACAGCCCTTGGGCCTGTTGTACAGACACCGTACTTCTCTGTAGCGTATATCCAGTGGCAAATAGTCTTCAAGCAAGATCACAGATTACATTCTCCGATGCACAGAAAATTCGAATAACTCTGTTCCAGCAGATTCGTTCGGCTGGTAGTGGGTGGATCTTTTTTGCTTTGGACCAAACAGGAGCTGCAAAAAGATGAATTGAGACCACACCTGTGGCGATGTGGCATCTAGCATCGCCCTTGAGGTCTGCTGATGTTGGTTAGAATTTGCGATAGCGTACAGATTTTCTAATCCTTTGTACACCACTGCCAGGGAAGTACCAACCGCATATCCAATGATGGTTGCTTCAGTTTTAAGACACATTCAGATATGGCGTTTTAGGCAGGGCTGCACATTAACGTTAATTTTATCAATAAACGAAAATTCAAAATCGTTTTGGTTTTTTACATCGATAATGTTAACATTCTGTGTTTATCAAAAAAAATTCGTTTTGTTAATTATCAGAAAAATATGTCAAACAAAAAATTTTGTTTCGTTGATTATCAAAAAAAATATCAAAAAAGGAAAATTTTTTCTGCCGCAAACATAAAATTTAATAAACAGGCAAATTTTATTATTTGAAGCAATTGCGGGAATAATGGGTCGTAAAAAAGTAGGCGAATTAGTCCGATCGTGCTTTTTAGTTGGAGAGGGGTTATTTGTGTGCAAAATTTTGCCAAACGAAATTAACAAGCGATCACTTGGGAAATTTCAAAAGCCATTTGATCAGAAGACATAAGGAAGCCTTTGGAAGGCTTCAGGACGAGCAAGTGCAGCAGCAACAAGTACAGCAAAGCGAAAATGCTGACGACCCAGCAAGAAAAAAAATTAAAATTGAGCTTGAGCTAAGTGAAAACGACGTGCAAGATATTTGCGCGGGTTTCGTTACGGAATGCGGTGTAGCCTTAAGATTTTTTAATACCAACACTTTTCAAAAGTTATTTACGCCAATATGTCGACAATTAAGTTTGCACAAAATTACCCGTAATAATATAGGGGAGATTTTAATGTAAAAACATACAACTGAAGTTAACAATTTAAAAACAACACTAAAAAATCGCATAATATGTATAAAAATTGACAGTGCCCAGCGGCTTTTTCGTAACGTGGTATGCTTAAATGCGCAATATTTACTAAATGGAGAAATTACCATAAAAACGTTGGCAGTAAATAATTTTCGTGAAAAACACACCGCAAGAAACCTAAAAGAACTAATTTTGAAAAGTCTAGAAAGGTATGTGTCAATAATTACTTGATATTAAAGATAGCAAAGCGTTTTTTGTAGCATTATAATATAATACATATTACTTATTACTTTAACTTAATAAATTTCAATAGATATGATATCACAATTAGTCAAGTGTACAGTATCACAAGTGATAACGGCAGCAACATGGTCAGCTGCGGAAACCTCCTGCAACACGAAAGTAAGGAAGTAGAAATGCCTTTACCAAATCCATCAGAAGATGTCGACGATGCCTTTTTTGAAAGTTTCGAAACCATTTTTGAAGATCTAGAATTCGACACTTGTGTTTCGCAAAATTTTCGTAAGCAATTAAATAATAATAATAGTAGCAATAAAACTAGTTTACAGTACTATAAAAAAAGAAGAAAAATGAAATAATATTAACTTAAAAAATAATAGAAAAAAAAACAAAACAAACAAATTAAATTAAAAAAATAAAATATCAATTCTAATAAAAAAAAAGTAAATAAAAAAATATTAAAACCAAATATAGATAATTAAGAAAAAATAATAATTGTAATAAAATATATAATAATAATATAAAAAAAAAAAACAAAGTACAATTAAATTGAAAAAAAGTAAAATAAAATAATAGTAAAAATACAATAAAATAAAAAATAATAATTAAGTAAAATCAAATAAAACAAAACAAAACAAAACAAAATAAAATAAAATAAAATAAAATGAAATATATATGTATATAAATCAAATAATTTTCTTAAACTGTAGGCTAGTGTTATAACAGCTATATTAATAATAGTATTGTGTACATTACATAATTTTATTNCAAAGTACAATTAAATAAAAAAAAAGTAAAATAAAATAATAGTAAAAATACAATAAAATAAAAAAAAATAATTAAGTAAAATCAAATAAAACAAAACAAAACAAAACAAAATAAAATAAAATAAAATAAAATAAAA
>NW_016159878.1:74681-74950 GCF_001687245.7 Rhagoletis zephyria | reverse complement strand
TCACTGACATAACGCGAGGGCAAACACGTAGTATCCCTCGCAGGAAACCTGGATGGAACCCGTCTAGGGTCGATGTCCGCAGGTTCGATACGTCGCTCCTAGCAGATTCCCAAGGTATTTCACCCACAACAGGGAGTCTTGTACTAAGCTGGTCAAAGAAACTATGCGCTGAATTCACCGGGCATGCAAAGCCTCAATGCCACAGAGGAGAGCATGGTCAGGTAAAAAGCAGGTATACTGGTGGAATGACCGAATTGCTGAGCTGCGAA